>NW_009187603.1:0-41587 GCF_000690835.1 Fulmarus glacialis
GATTCTATAATTCTATGATTCTATGCCACAAACAGTAGTTCTGACAAATGCAGCATTACCTATGTTCTAGGCACAAGGGATATCCCATGGGACTACGGCACGGGGGAATCCTGCTTCTCCTCATTCCCCAGCTGTTGTCCTTCCGTGAATATTATAATTTCTCTGCCTCCTTATACATTCCTGCAATTTCTCAGCAATCATTTCTGAGACAACTCTCTGGGTTTCTTCCTGGGTTTTTTTGTTGTTGTTGTTTATCCGCACTTTAAAATTCTTGTTGTTTCCAGTAGCCCAGAGTGAGAACTTTTAGTCATTCTTGAGTTAAAAATGAAGAGTTTTTCTCACAGACCTTAAAGAATGAAATATCACCGAGGGACTTTGGGTGCAGAAAATATTAAATAAAAGGATCACTTTCAAAGGGGCAAACCACAGCCATTTCAAGGTTTTGGTTAAGTACTTATCAGGAAAGAGAAGTCGTCTTCTCTGTTTTGAAGGATCACAGCCTCCCTCTGATGGCACTGAAAAGGAAGGGCCTGGCCCAAGGTGTGTGGCTGTGGCATACGAAATAAAGATGGAAACGAGTAATTATTTTAACAGCCTCTCCCAGTACAATTAGCTGCATCCACCTCTGGCTTTCTACTCACATTTCACAAGAGAAATGCTTCAATGCTGTGCCTGTGAGTGAAAGGCTTATGTTTCAGAAAGGACATCTAGTGCCTGTTGCCAGCAGAAATAATAAAGGTGACAGGCTTTCCCATGTGAAGACACACTCCTGTCGTGTTTTTATAATCATTGCTTTATTTAAAAAGGAAGAAACCTCCTCCTCCCACTCAGTATGGCTGCAGGATCACATGCTTATATTAAAAGCTGCGTTACTCATTTGGGTTTTTTTTGTCACCTCTTCTAACATGAAACCTACACAGGACACTGAATTTAGAAAAACAAAATGCTGTAGTAAATTAAAAATGACCTTTTGTTCTTCTCATTAAAAAACACATTGGGCACCTGTGTTCACAGTCCTTTCTGACCCCAGGAAGAGCAGGAGTCCTGCGTGGGGCCACACAGCCGTGGGGAAGCAGCTGCTTGGGCTGAGGCTGGGATACAGGAGTCAGTTCGTGACATACCCTTAATGACACTGTATCTAATTTTTGCATAGTGATATTTTCCTGTCCAGGTACACAGGGGAGAAGTGCCACGGTCCTGCCCTTGCCCCACATGCCCGTTGCCTCTCATCGGAGGCAGCCTTTGCTCTTTTTTTCTCCTGCTTCTTCTAGTGCAGACTCAAAGCCTGCTGGATTGGTGGAGGAATTGCCATGGCTTCTGGGAGCTAAGGTCTGGCTCTGCGCAGGTGGAGGCAGAATTCCCTGCCGTGACTTTTATTACTATTATTTTTATGAAACACTGGTTATTTAGTTTATTTTTCTGGCAGAGCTCTGCTGGGGCGGCAGAGGTCTGCCGTTCAGCTCTGATTTCTGTGATCAGCAGAAGCCCTTACTGCATGACCTAGCTATTGCTATTCTTTCTGTCATTGCTTATTTATTTACTTTTTTTTAGCCACAGGATGGAGATGTGTAAGAATAATCAAACATTCTCTAATGATGGAAGCTGTTCCTGCAAGAAGGTGAACCGCTTTCTAAGAAGAAAAGGAGGTTATTGCCAGTCATCAAAGAGTATGCTGGAAGGGGGATTTGCAGTGAGAGCAAGATGTTCCCCATCTCCATTTCATCCAGCTTTGTGTGTGAGTATGAGAGAGGCAGGCTGAAGCCAGCCTCCTCCTCTGTGCTGGCGCAACTGAGACCAGCTTTTTCCTTGGCTGCAATGGGCTCTGCCACAGCATTAGCAAGGTGGAGCTGGGTTTGACCTGTGTCCTGTCTCCTTCAGCATCTCCAAGGAGGCTACTCTCAGGCTGCAGAGAAGCTAGGGAAGGAGCCCGAGCCGTGCGGGGAGGCAGGGGCAGAATTCCCTTCCCTACCTCCCCACGGACTGAAATAATTCACAAGGAGCTGTCTGATTTCATACATTTGTTTATCCATGAAGAGTTCCCCAGAAATCAGTTCTGATTAAGAAATACAAAGAACTACTTTTATAAAGTGCTAAAGAAGTACTTTATTGTTGCTGACGCCCAGATAATTGAAGCCATCTGGAATGTACACCATATTTTAAGTAAAAGCACCATTGGTTACAAGAAATATCTCCTGTTCCCCATACACCCTCCCCCATACCTGAGATGACACAGTGGTGGCTTCAAAAGCATGTCTCTGCCTTTTCCTATCATGAGAAAACCTGAACACAGAAGTTTTTCCTTTTCATGAACAGACACACTCAGATTGCTTCTTGGCTGCCTACATTCGCTATTAACACAGAAACAGGCCAGAGTCTGGAAAGTTTATCTGCACTCAGAAGAATCCTACATCTTGAACAGTCCTACCCTATTTTAAAATTATCAACATTTTTACTTTGTTTTGAGCAAAAAGGCTGAAGCTTTTACTTGGCTGGCACCTGCTAAAGAGTGCAGTTCTATTTCTGATGCTCAGACTGCTCTGTGATAGCTCTTTCAAAGCAAATAGGAAAAAAGGTTACTCCCTTGAGCAGGAGGTATAAGCGATGTGAAGTAAAGAAGACAAGTTAATCAGGTTTTGATTTGCTAAGCTATAAGAAGAGAAAATCTGTCTGTCTGTCTGTCTATCTACCCAGTTCTATCTATCTCATTCTCTCAGTGTTTTGAGGCACTTGGATTTTACGTTGCTAAACCAAACCCAGATCAGTGTTACAAAATTAAGTATAAGGAAATAAATATAAGGAACTTAAATAGCAGGAAATCTACACAGTTTGAGCTGCAAAAAAAGCAGATGAAAACCTGCAAGGTTAAATGCAAAAAAAGTATCTAAAATAATTTCAAAATAGATGTTTTAAAATTGCCGTGACAGCAGCCTTTCAACTGTGTGCTGTGTGCTGAAGAAACAGGAAAGTTACTAATGATGCTCCTGATATTTCTGCTCTCAGAGTCTAGACTTCTGGCTTCGACTTCAAAGGGAACGATGCTCACACCTTCTATTTGCAATATAAAGCTCTCTCCATGATCATCTACAAAACAACAGGTGACGATGCTCTTTCATGTGGACCGGAAGATATGCAAAGGAAAACTTCTCAGATTCCTCTGTCCGTGTGGGGAAAGGCGCTTTTCTGGATCTCTGTGCAGCTGCTGCATACAAAGCTGCTCGTTCGAGCTGTGGCTGGGAGCACACTGATGTGCTCTCAGCAGGCCGGCTGTTTAGCTGGTGTGAATGGCTTCGTCCCCCTGACATCAATGGAGATTCAGCCATTTATCCCAGCAGAGGATTTGTGCTAACACATTCAATCCTCTCCAAGGAGGGTGTAGGGCGGCTGGTCCAGCCAAATCTGAACTGACCTCAAGCTCCCTCATCACAGCAATTTTAGAGGTGAAACTCTTAATATTTTACCCAGCTATTTGGTACGTAGCCTCTGTGAGACCGGGACCAGCAGTGGTGGCAGTGTGACATGGGCATCAGCATCAGCTGCAAAGCTGATGTGTGTTCCCTTCCTGGGTGCTGTGCTGCCACAGTTAAATCCTAATGGGCCTGAGCTCGGAGCTGGCTTAGGGCTACCGCGCAAATCTGTGCCCACCTTCGACTGCCCAGTGACCCCAGGGTTGTGGTGGCCTCTGTGAGAGCATTTGGCCACCAGGTAATGGTGCTGTATGACACACCTGCCCATTTTAAACCTGAAAGACTGTATTTATGCGGTCAATGGAGATGAAGTAAAGAGCAAAATCTGTGAAAAACTTATTTTTTGCTGAACTTTTGTTTTTGCATGAGCAAAATTACTGTAAAATTGCAGTATTTTTGGAAAATTGTCTCCCACTCAAAAAAGTCTGAATAATTTTTTTCAGTTTTGTGTGAGATGTTTTCATGGAAACTTCTGAAGGAGATAGTGATTTTTTCTGGCTTTATTTTTCTTCCACTTGGGCATTTTTTGATCACATGGTCTAGGTTACCTCTGATTCTCTTGCATTAAGAAAGGGAGGAGAAACCATGCTGACTTTCTTTTTCGCAAGGGTAAGTTATATCGTGAACCTTTCTGCCAGATAACAAGGTGGTAATTAATTCATCCCTTTTTAATAGTCAAAGCAAAAGTGGGACCTGACTGATGTGATTCACAATTGACTGTATATTTTCTTTTCATTATCAATGCACACTATGCTAGATGAGTGTTTGATGTGTCACATTTACATAACCGTATACCTTTTCATAGTCTATAGCTATCTGACTACATTTTCCCATCTCTCAGGTGTGTGTGCTGCACACTTAAATATTTTTAGTGCCCCCTTTGCTTTGATCTGACAAGGCTGCCTTTCCCTGAGAGCGCTTTCGTTATCTCTTTCTTCTTTGTGTGCTGAATTCCTTACACTGAGTACCAAGGGCAACTTTTTACTGAGCACAGGCACCTTCTCATGCAACACAGAGGAGTATTTGCTGCCCCAGAATTTGCTGCATTGTTAGGTCAGGAGAGAGATCCTGCATTTTCAGACACTTACAGATATCAAAGGACGCACAAACAGGTGCAGAGGCAGCAGATGTAACATCAGAGGCCTACCTTTCTGCTAAAATGTCCCAGAAATGCCAAAAGCTGTAGGGTGTAGGCACACATTGCAGAGAAATCCTTGGTTACATCTGACTATGAATAGCAAACTGTTAGGGACTGCGGGTTCCTGTTGAGTTCAGAGGTCGGAAAGTGCCACTTCCTTGCAAAACCGCTGCTACAAAAGGTCTTCCAGGTCTCCAGTAGAGGTTCCATGCAAAGCAAGAGGTATTTCAGATTGATCTTGTGTGACAGCATGCCTGTGGGATCTGTGACATGCAGGTATGAACTGCTTCCCTGGGATGCGCCAGTCTTGCACGTCCCTGCTGGAAACGGTAGGCCATTGCATGGTTTTTTTATGGCTCTGAGCATGTTGAAGACACGCCACCGTGCACAAGCACTAAAACATGCAGGAATGAACCTGGACCATTTGGCACATACTTGGTGAGTGCTGTAAGTGTGAAGCTAGGAGACTGTTTTTCTCTTTTCTTCAGTGATAATAAATGTTGAATAGAACCTACATCAGTAAGGAATGAAAGAAGTCTACAACAGTGTAGCTAATAGCCCTGTGGTCAGGATGCTCATTGGGAGATAGGAAGCTCATGTCCACATCTGTGGTCTAAATCAGTCAGATTTACTGAGGCCACATACTCAGTGATGGTTTAGACTACCAGGTTACTGTTAGGAACATCTTCCTTGTTCCTAAACAGGAACTTTTCCAGTTCCTTATAGTAATGCCAAGATAATCCCACCCACATAAGAACAAAACACACACACGCACAAAGAGCTTATAGCATTAAAGATGACATAAAATGTGGAAGAAAAGCATTCTGTCAGCCAGTCAGCATCCTTCATTTGAATAGTAACACCAGATTTTGTAAAAAGCACTGTTGAGTACATAGGATGGAGGCTGCCGGACCTCCCTCAGCCTAACTCATCAGCATGCTAGCAAGGAAGGGCTCGCTTGCATCCTAGACCACTGAATACACTAACTGATGAGACTGAAAGGTGCTGCTTTTTCTTTTCATGCATTTGATCTTCAGACTCCAAAGGCATGGTTTGCCATACTAAAGAAAAATGCCTTCACATCCAACTCATGTTGACTAATTTCCTGTCATACTTAATATTGTATTACACACTAGATTTTCCTGGAATAGATGTATATTTAATCCTCTTCTTCTGCTGAGCTTGAATTTTTACTCTCCCTCTTCTTCCTTGCAAGAATATAGTCTTTTCTGGCTTCTCCCCATCCTTCTTCATAGACGTGGAGACAAAGGATCCATTTCTGGAGATAACGCACTGTCTAGAAAATCCCTTTTTGTCAATAAATTACTCTTTCCTTCTCAAAGAACATTTCTATAACCCTTACTGACCTCTTGCTCCTGGTGTGCTTGAAACATTTATTGGTTCTCTCACCATGTCCCCCTCCCTATGATCTTTGTGATTTTCCACTTGATTTCTCATGTTCTTTCTTAATTTTATTCTTACCACCTTTGTACTCTATGGCCAGACATTGCTGCTGTCTGTGGCCAACAGCTGAGGTCACCAGCTAAATGTCTGTATTTGGCAGAACTGATATATATGTGACTATTTTTGCTACAGTAATATCAGTCAGAGATCAGAGCTCCAAGGTGTTGCCGCATCTTCATCTCCAGTCCTTGCCCTGAAGAGTGTAGGGGCTGAACAGATGAAGAGTGGCATCATATGCACAATACTTAACTTGTCTTTGCTGGAGTGATTTTCAGTCTAAGCATGAAGGAAAGTCAGATAAATATTTATCGTCTTGATTCTTATCTGAACCAAACCATACACTTGTGGATTGGTTATCAGGAAGACAGTAATATAAATAGCATGATGTCACGCACACTACAGATCTGGCTCAGGAAGTGTTTGATTTCATTTATTTATGGAAGAGTACTATTGGATTTTGGCAAATATGGCATGTCTTAATTCCTAACTCTAAAGTAAAGCTGCAAAACTAGAAAGTCTGCCTTAGCCGTTCTCAGGGGCAGTAAGTACAAATATTCACACAAGGATGAGCCTTCAAAAGGAAGAAAATGCACATAACTTCATCAGATGTTCAAAATGAAAAATCTGACATTTTCTTACTCGGCCTGCAGTAAGGAGAAGCTAACAGTAATTTTGCAGATGTGCTGGTGCTAATGGTTTCAGTACTGTTAGATTTCTTATACACAATTTATTAGCACTGCCTTTTCTCATATGATCATAAGCTTTCTTATGCTGGAAATAGCTGAATGTTGCCCTTTGCAAAAGGGAAAAAAAAAGAGAATTGGTCAAAGGTTATCACAGTGTTAAAACTAAAGAGATAAAAAAGCTCTGTTTTTAATCGCAGGAAATTATATACATTTTGCTTGGTTTAGTGTTCCCCTCTGGAATGCTTCAATAGGCATAACAGCCAAACATTGCCAGTGCCAACAAGACTGACAGGGTCAATGCCCATATTTAGGAGGCTTTGTGGAAAATACAGGAAGGTTTGAAGGTCCTGATAAAACTGTCCCAGAGCCCAGCACCTAGTCCTTGGTTTTGCCGCCGGGATCCTGGAACAGTCCATTGGTTCCAGTGACATTTTTCCAGTTTGGAGGAGACAACAAGGCCAAGTTCACCCTTCCAACAGACCGGACTCAGCTCTGCATGTGCTGCTGCTCTAGTCTGGCAGAACACTTTCACCACCAGGTTTTGCACCCTGCAACATCCCATCATGTTTCTTATTCACTACACTGTGGGCTTAGTTTAATAGTAGTAGCCAAACAGTATGTTTACACAGCCACCCACTCACCCTTTTCCTCTGGGTCCTGGGAAGCCAAGATGCCGTGTAATGTTTTAAAGGTAACTGGAACCTGAATTGGGGGAAAACGATTAAAAATGGAGTTGGACCAGTATGCAAATTCATGCAAATATAGAAAGAATATTACTTGTCTGGCTGTAATTTTAATGGAATACAAAATGGTTTTTTGTGCAGTTATTTTCAGGTAACTGGGAAATGGTTTTTATTGTTTTCACGTGTTGGAGTTTCACAAGGAAAAAACACAAATATGCGTGAATTGTGAAAGAAAAAAAATTCCTGGAGGATTTCGATTGAGTGATACACTGGAAAGCAGGGGCATGATGGATAATGTTGGTAAACAATAATCTGCTAGGATAATAAATTGCATAAATAACAGAACACATTTTAAACTCTGAGAAGCTGCATGAAGGGTCATGAGTAGAATAGTTATGTACAGTTTAGAGAGAAGATTATTTAGGATTTAGAGAGAAAGGGGATGGATAATAATTTGAAAACACTGTTTACCTTATAGTAATAACCTCGAGAAACAAAAGAACTGCCTGTCTAGCTTAGTCTAGCCTTTTTCTCTGTAACATCTGAGCAAGTCTGTCATTAAAAATAGTGAAGATTTCGCTGCCGTTTTCTGGTGCACATACAACTGAATGTACAAAGATCTGCAGCAAGAAGTTATCTGTTCTATTATACTGCAAGGGAGAATAAGAGAAAGCAATGGAATCTGTACAATAGAAAGAGGACTGGATGTCTAAAAATATTTTTATCCTGATTTTCTAAGGAAACTAGACTTATCTGACTATGCTGCCTGTGCTCTTTTGTGTCTGTCAGCCTGACTTATAATTTTACAACGTGTTGACTAATATCAACTTAATGGGCAGAAAGGTAGAATTATCAAAGATATTGTGTTCCTACTAGTACCGGCGATAGAGTGTTTGAACTTCCGTGGAGCATAACTCTATTACTAGACACCAAGAATGCATACCCTACAGGAAGAGTATGGATGAAAGCCAGAGGTAACCACCCTGTTCAACTTCTTTTCTCAGAGCGCTTCTGGAAATTGGGACAGTTCTTTTCTGAACTTGAAGTAAAAAGATGGCTCTACCTCAAAATAGAATCCAAAATGGATATGTGCTCACTGGTTAGCAAGAAAACCACAGAGAAGATGGTTGGAGGTTGATGCTTTCCATCTACAGTATCTGAGTTAGTCTTTTAGGATGCTCAGTTTTGCTTCTTCAGGAAATGATGGGGATAAACTGATGATGGAGAAATAGCGAAAGTGGATAGTTCTATATTCTGGCTGAAAAGAGGAAGATAAAAACCAGGATCATGGAAATAGTGGAAATAGCATAAAAGCGTGACATATGCCTATTTCACGGAGACACACCTGAAGGGTTTATAACAAAGCCAATCATACTTAATGGGGTACCAGTCAGCGGAATAAAATGGTCAGCAGTGAAATTTAGGAACTTGAGTTACTTTGGCACAATATTTTAAAATGTTCTTATGCCTACTCTTTGTTTCCCTACGAAGAGAGAAAGTAGTAACATTGATCCTGAGACCCAGCCACAAAGATTTTTAAAAAAGACAATTTTTAAAAGGAAAAAAAGCATTGCTTGGGTTTTGCTAGTAGCTATGATAAAGGGACCTCCCTTGGCAAACTTCCCCTGTCTTTCCTACTCCACACGGATGAGAACTGTGTTTTGACAGATTCAGAATTCAGAGGAACAAATTGAGCAGTACCTGACCTGATGACAGCAGCAATCCAAGTGGAGCAGCGTGAAAGCAAAATTAAGCTGTGCCCATCAGCAGAGGAGAAATAGCTCTAGTATTGCCATAAAAAGACCTTCCTACCACAGGTTAGTTGATATGTGCCACTCCGCAACAGCAGGTCATTGGGCTTTCAAAATTTGTCCCAGTCACAGAGTGAAAAGAAGACATCCAGCATGGAGGTTGGTGTACCTGAGGTACACATGGGAACTCCAGAGAGCAGGACCTCTCCCAGACTGCGAAGGATAGGGTTAAATTTTATATGGCAATTGTACCGGAAACAAATGACAATGCAGCTGAATTATAAATCTTTTCAAAGTCACTATCAAAAAAGGGGAAATGACTGACTCGTTTTTGTAAATCAAAGTTGAGCTTCATTGCGTTTCTTACCCTTAGGAGCTCATTAGTTGCTATGGAGAGCTTCTACACAAATACAATATTGCATGTATGGGAAGTGAGCATCTAGCTGACAGAAAAGTCTAGGAGAACACAAACATACATTTCACAGGAGGTCAGAAGGAGTTGTTAGTTTAGGTGAATAATGACTGTTACAAATATGTAGTGCAGCTTTTAAAAATTAAAGTGTAAGATTTATTAAAATGTGACAGTTGCAGATAATAGATTTGGCCTGCAAGATAAGGCTGCCATTCATATAACCTTTTTTCATTTATCACAGCTGCATTAAAACAATGTATCACACAGATAACATTTAAAAAAAAGAAATACATCAGCTCTAGTAAAAGTATTAATTACTATTTTGTGCCTAACAGCAGAACAATTTAATTATTCATTTTTCAAGACTCAAAGACATGTTTTTTATGAATCATCAAAAATCACATTCTTAGTTTAGAAAAATAACCCCCCAAGCATAGAAGTATCCAGGGTCTTTCTTTACCTTCCTTTACCACAGTGCTGTTTCTGATTTCCATCCTGATTAATGTGAGCCAAGATTATTGTTGTCGTGAAGTATTTTCAGCCTTTCCTGGAAGACAAGTGTTTCCCTGTGTGGACTATTGTATTCCCATCAGCTTAAGGTAAAACCTGTGGATAATTCAGGTGTGGAACCTCAACAGAACAATTACATTTGTACATAAAGAATTGCTCAAGGTTTATCAGGTACATCAAATAGTGACTGGATGAGAGCTCTTTGTGGAATGTTAATCATTTTCATAGTCACCAATACAACGGACAGATGAGTGCTAAAGGTTTCACAAGTAACAAATATTAGTTACTTATGACTGAGGAACAGTTTAGTTTAAAAAGCTCAGAATAAAGATGACAATGCTTTTCTTAACTAGGAGAATATAGCAATCACCTGGCTTTTCTGAAGATCGTCTGCAGATAGCACAGGCAGAAATGCAGAGACAAGATGGCATGTAGTTCAAGTGTAGTCCCTCCACCCAAAATCAAATTATCAAAATATTTCTTGCCCATTAATTTTTTTCCAGACACAACCTGAACAACTCTGCAAAGATTGTCTTTCTCCATCAGTCACTCTACTGGGTGATGTTGTAACCAAAATATTACCTGAACTGGAACTGTGTGACACTGACATTTTTCACAGTGGGCATATTCTGCCTGTTTTCAAATTCCTGCAAACACTGCTTTGCATCTTCTCGGTTTTGCTTTGCAGTTCAAATTCAGCAAATCTGACTTCCTGAGTAAGGCCTGAGCTCATAGCTAGCTTTGGTGAGATGGCCCGGTGCTTTCTATGCATCCGTGTACACAGGCAGCTGCTGCTGAATCACAGTTTCACCATTTAGTTTACCAAGCAGCCTTTTGCGTGCTAATACTCTCAGGGTCTCACCTACTTTATGTGGTGAAACAGTTAATAAGTGAGGTTAACGGTGACGATGGGTGAATGTAAGAATAGCTGCACTTGTTAGACAAAAGGTCTCTTTAGCCTGATATTTCAACGGTGGCCAGGAGTGGATGCTTAAAAAGAACATAAAAGTAAGTACAAGCTGATTCTTCTCCAACCGCCAGGACCCTGAGGTGATGATATTTGCAGAGGACACAAAGTAATTTGAATAAGTCAAGACTAGAGACAAGTTTGAAGGATTTTAGAAGGACCTTGGGAAAGGGGGTGACGAGGGAGTGTGATGATAAATGGCATGCTGCTCTTCTCAAATGCCAGGTAATGAGCACTGAAGGGGATCACTTGACACTTGAACCACCCAGACATGCTTCTGGGTTATGCACTAGGTATAGCTGCGCAAGTAACAGACATGGACATCATCATGGAAAATCTAGTAAAGTCAAAAGGTTTATCCTATCAAAAAGGAAAGCCAAGTGGCAGGGTGTGGATAAATGGGAAAACAGACCTAAATCCATTGAGCTGTCTTTAGAGATTGCTTTAATTTAAATAGTAACCAATATAATCCTTTCTGCCTTTGGGCATATACTGGCTACAGAGTGACAGAGGGTATTATGAAGGTGCCCCCTTTCATAAAGATCTTTTCCAGGGTTTCTTCCACCCCTTTCTGAAATATCTGCTATTGGCCACTGGTAGGCAGACAGACTTGTGGAAACTAAGGGCATAGGGAAGTTTATTTCATTTAACGGAGTAATATAAATCAGATCTAGTGAATATGAAATGGTAAAGTCATCTGACTTTTGAGTTTATTGAAATTTCTGAAATCTATCCATTCCTCATATTTCTGTGTTTGTTTCAAATACTTTTTGTAGCAGTAGCACAAACTTTAAATTTATTCTGTAACGAAATCCACTAAAGTTACAATGACACCAACACGCTCAAGGGGGTCCTGGCAGCACAATAGTCAAGGAGTCAGTTTTGAATACTTAGGAAAAGAAGTCAGAAAAACCATAACGAAGTTCTATAGCACTTTAAAATTGTTCAGATACCACATATTTTCAAAAGACAAATAAAAGAAAAAAAGAACGACTGATTAAATTAATCTGAAATGAAAGGGAAATTTTTTCTGATATACCTGCCAAAATAACGTAACTATCTGAGTACTGCCAAATATTACTTTAAAATAAATACATAGAGTGACACTGAACAACCTGTCTTGTTGGCCTCTGCTCCATGCCACATTTCTCCAAATACAATTTGCACTGTGGGTAGTATCTTGCAACACAATAGCACTTGCTGTGATATTAAAGAAGTTATTTTCAACAAAACCCTCTGATTTCCTAAATTACCACTCATATTTGTGGGAATGACAATAGGATTATTTATTTGAAACTTTGTCATTTGTATCTTCCTCCTTTCTGGGTGTAGGGGGGAAGCAGAGGAGGCATTTTGAACTACCGTATCAAAACAGGAAGCAAAATACATCACATACCTAAATCTTAGAATAAAACAACGTAATGAGGACTGCATAGTCAGGCTGCTCTGCACTCTAGATCCTTGTCAGATCTGTCTACATCTCTTCTTAACTTTTACTGATGCAGTACGTATCAATGCTGGAAAATGACTATTTAGATAACACTGCAAGCACTGCCAGTTACTTGAGCAGTGTGTCATCCATCATCGTGACTACTTGCTTGAAACTTCTGACATTTACATCATTATCCTTGTGGGGGGGACTTTGTGTTGTTTTAGAAATATTTTCTCTGTCTCTAGCACCTAATTAACCTGATTAGGGATTCTCATACTTCTGTTCTTGCTGCATAACTGAATTCACAAAGGCTGTGGTGCCTCACACAGGAGATGATTAGGGATTCTCTTTGAGTTTGCCCACCCTAAACTGCCTAATATAACTAAAAAGAAGGATAAAAATTGGATTTCAAGTTCTCAAAAATGAATTTAAAAGAATATGAATATCTGCAGTGATGATCAGGGCCTTGGTTAGTCCCAGACAGAGTTCCAGAGAGTCCCAGACAGCGTAATGGAAATAGTTCAGTTTCTCTAGGATGGCCATAGGTACAATGATACAAAAGTTGCCTTGCATCAGAGCAAATATTTCCATGTTGAAAAAGCAGAAAAAAACCCTAGTAAAAGATAACCTTAATACCAATACAACAGTGTCTGTACAAAAAGGTTTACCAGTTCAAAAAAGAGTAATACAAAAGAAAAATCAGATCTTTTTTTCTGTCAGAGCTATATATCTATAAAACTGAAAGGCATAAGAAAGTTAGGTGATATTTTAATTTCTTGAAACTCACAGATACTCTCCATTTTGGAGGTATAGTGATTTTGTCTTTAGTCCTCTGACCAGCTAGAAAATACTTTCAGAATAACATTTCCTCACTGCTATTTTCCACGGTTCCAGTGTTTCCACTGCTATTGAAGGGAGCAAATGAATTCAAAAGAAGAAAACCCAGAACAGTTCCCAGTCTGGCTCACACCAGCACTGCCCAGAGCTGCACCTGCAACCGGTGCAAAGTGCAAGTGCTGGTGCGACCAGTTGCACCTGCAACTGGTGCAACCTGGTGTGTAGTGTGGGGTCCAGGGAGTATTACTGAAACCTGTGCTGCCACAGAAACAATTGTGTGCATAACCTTACTTGCAATCGCTCAGGGACTCTTCCTGAGCTCAGTTAAAAACTGGGTAATGCTTGTGTTAGCTAGTTATCCTTTATTTTCCATGCCCCTAGGCAGGTGCTGTGCCAGCAGGGACAGGCTGAGCACCAGGACTGAGTCGCATGAAGCCACACACTAAGACCCCCGGTAAAACCGTGCTCAGGTTTGCGCTGCAAACGTTGAGATGATCTCAGTGCAAGCGGTCTGAAATGCATTATGTCTCTAAATGTGCACTTGCTAACCTGCAGTCAGCTCCCCTTTCCAGAAGCAAGCACATCGTTTTTTTCAGTACAGCTGGCTCCTGTCCAGCCAGTAAATGTGTGACACCATGAGTGCCGCTAAACTTTCTGTTTGCTTACAGGAAAGGGATTGCAACCTCCCCTTGATTTTGTTTCAGTGTCCTTCCATTAGCCTTGAAGTGGACATGACAAGCTCCATCCTCGATACATGGTGCTGATATCTGCTGGCTGAAATTCAACACTTTTCTGCTTCCAGCATGTGTGTTTGTCATTCATGTCCTTTATTCCCACTGCCTGGCACAGCGCTCTTGTGCCATGATTTCAGGGCTGCTTACCTTTAGATTATTTAGCTCAAGAGGTGAAGGTAAAGATTTTTTTCCTTTTCCCTCTTACTTCTGAAACAGATTAGCTCAGAAAAAAAATGATGTAAAGCATGTTGTTAGACTCCCTTACTATGGATTCAAGTATTCAAGATATGAAGTTTTTAATTCAGACTGTGCCATCCATAGCCTCGGGGTAATCAGGAATTAAACATGGTGTCACTGGCTCTCTGACATGTTTTCCCTTAATGTACTATAAATTTCACACTTGGGTACCTTATCTCCAGCAGTGCTGTTTGTGCTTGGACAGACTGCTGATCAGGCTCCTTTCTGTGACCAGCACCAGATACTGTGAGGTCTGCTTTATTCAACATCCCATGTGGATTTTGCATCACATTACTGACCTTTTATGATATACTATTGTGACAAGCTTTTTTCTAATAAAAAATCCCATCACATGGAGCTATTTCATCTCCATAATCCCAATGCCTTTTGTATAGTTGGTGGTGCTCAGGCTATTTTTTGTTAGCCTCAGTTTAAGATAGCTCTCCGAAGCTGCTGTGAAGTTGGGTCATTTTACATTTCTTGCTCAAACTTGTCAAATTTTGTATCAGTAATAGGTAGCACTTAAATCACATTTACTTCAAACTCTTCTTCCTGCAGCTTCTTGTTTTCAGTGTTTATCAGTACTCTTGAAAGCATGGCTGATATAAGAAGCTCTTTATTGGGACAGTATCTCGGTTTAATGAGGATTTTTGCAATTCCGTGATCATTTTCTGAAGTCTAGGTAGTGCTTTGCACAATGATTTCTGTAATATGGCTTCTGAAGTTTTATGGGCTGCATCTCCTCAATTATGGCCTCAAGTTGCACCAAGGGAGGTTTAGACTGGACATTAGGAAAAATGTCTTTACTGAAAGAGTGGTCAGGCCTTGGAACAGGCTGCCCAGGGAAGTGGTTGAGTCACCGTCCCTGGAAGTATTTAAAAGACGTGTAGATGAGGCGCTTAGGGACATGGTTTAGTGGGCATGGTGGTGTTGGGTTGACGGTTGGACTCGATGATCTTAGAGGTCTTTTCCAACCTTAATGATTCTATGATTCTATCATTCCTCTGACCTATTTGTCTCTATAAACATATTTATGCAACTGTTCACAAACAAGAACAGTTGCTGGTGTCAATTTTCCAGGCTGAGAAATTGCACTTTTGTGTTACAGCTAGTGTTTCAGAAGAACACACAGCCATGCAGAAGGGCAGGATATGTTGGCTACAGGCTGGATTCGGATTTTTTTGGCTCCAAGCAAGTGGGAAGGGGCAGCTGCCACTGCCTCCGGCGGGTTGTTTCACCTCCTGGCTAGTTGCTAGAGACTTCTCCCACTTCCTCCTTTACCCAGCATCCCTGGGCTTTCTGGATGACTTTTTGTAAGGCCCAGCCTTTTCAAGGTTTCAGATTTTCAAGGTGGGAGTGTCTTGCTCAGTTTGACTCAGTATCATTTTGTAATTACAAAAAAGGAAACTAGTGTAGCTTTAATGAAAGTCTTTATGCTTAAGCCTCCATAATCATTCTTGTAGTTTATTTTATTCATTCCCCATCAATCACAGACTCAGTTTAGTCCTGTCGTCTGGTCTGTTCATGAGATTCCCTTTTGTTCCCTCCGGGTGACAGGCAGAGCTTGCTCCAGGAAGGGCTTCTACAGAAACTAGACCTGAAGACTATGAGTAGTCAAGACCTAACTCAGCTGTTAATTACACAAACTTGTCAACTGGAATTGCTGTGAAAAACAGAGATACCCAGGCTCAGCCTCTGCCCTTGTATAGGACGGTGAGCAGGCAGAGCACCCTGAGTGAGCACTCTGCCTATGAATGCCCTTGGAGGGCAGGAGGGAGGAGTGCATGGGGACCTGCCAGGTCTGGGGTGGGATCCTGCATGCTGCCTGGCCTGCAGATTCCTCAAGGTGGGAGAAAATCAGAAGCACCTCCTGGGCCTCCCCAGTACTCCCAACAGCCCTTGTGCAGCCCAGCCCATGTCGCAAAGGGCACTCGAGTCCCTCCGACAACTCTCCAGCTCTCTGGACCCAGCAGTCTTTTTGCTAGCGTAGCCTATAACCAGCTATGCCTTTGTGTGCCCCAGATTGCAGCCCACAGTGCCTGTAATAAATACGTGATAATTAGAAGCTGATACTGCAGCTAATATCCATTAATTCATGAGGGAACTAAAAAAGCTAATGTTAATATATATTAACTGTCACCTTCACACCTCACATGCCCTTGACAGAGTTTTAATTGACTGCACCTGTAACTTCTGCAGTGCCAGGTTTGAGTTGGGTGTCGTGTATGATTTGGAGAAGTGCAGCCGATACAGAGAGCAGCAAACACGGTTTGTTTGCAGAATGCATTTAGATACAACAGACAGGCAGACCCTAAGAAATGTGTGAGATTTCTAATGTCAGGTAGTAAGCTGGTTTGGGTGCTTCTTAGCAAGTATTTTTAAAGACTACTTAACACAATTTCAGAGCACAGATCTGGAGAGATACCTCTTCACACGGTAAATTGATTTGCTTATCAAATTGTATCAAACTGTGCATTTAACATCTCTTAGTTTTCTCTACTTAATTAACTTGAACCATAAATTTATTTTGCTTCTGTGCAAGAATTATAAAATACCTGTACTATATCAGACTAGAAACAAACATTTTAACTCCAAGAAATGTTAAGAAGAGGTTTGCAGATGGCATAGTGCGGACGATGGTAAGTCAAGCCAGCTGCTTTAGTCATAAGAACAAAATTGGTCCCCCCTCCCTGAGTTCAATGACAGTGAAAATAAAGCTTTCAGAGGAAGAAAACTTGCAGTTCACACAAAATTAGGCACATTCAGAGTAAATTTCATTTGCACAGCTACTGTATGGTGGTACAAACCAGTGTGAAACCTGTCCATCACATTAATAATCAAAGGAAATGCACATACGTTCAGAGCAATTTAGGCTTGAAAGTTTCTTGCAGCAGCAAAGCCTCTATGAGTCAGCCAGATATTCCAGAATGAATTATTCAGAAAAGGATTTTCAAGTTAATTCTGTGAAATTAGTTTTTCATATTTTGTATGAAACAAAAAAGGTGTTGAGCTTGTGAAGGTAAAAAGAAACCATCCAAACTTTCTATTCTTGGTACATATAGGAAATTAAGTCTGGCTCTTCAGTTCAAAACTTACAGACAGGTAAGATAATATTATGGGTTATTAACATGTCTCCGACATGCTAAAAGCCACAGTAAAAGTTTTTAAATGTTGGTGATCCCAGAGAAATGCAACACAACCCCTGTGACTGGAATGCCCAGGAAAAGGTAACTTAGTCCTTCAAGAACACCAGTTACAGTACGTGTAAGTGAACCTAATCCCTCTGTGCTACCCATACAGATTTAAGAGCAGAGACTCAGTTTGATGTCAGGACTATTTTCATCCATGTTTTGAAGGAATTTTATACGCAGTCTCTAACACAGAGTGGGATTGTGGATTAAAAGTCCACAGTGATTAATGGATTAACTTGAGATATAAAGTAAACATTTGGCTTTCACTAGGCTGATTTGCCTTGAAAAGGGGTTGACTATTTCAGAGTCTTGCATCCTTGATAAATTTCCTGCTCTTTCAAAGTTCTGGATTAGTGTCCTTGATGCAGAAAATGCTTTTTTTTTTTCCCCAAGGAAAACTGCAGGCATTACTTGATGTAAAATATGTAGAAAATGATGTATGTTTGCAATTTTAAATGTTTAATTGTTCCCACCACACCTTTTACAATAAATCCAGCGTTAGAACTCACTGATAACAAATTACTAACTATTAAAATGTCAACTAAACAAATCATTGGAATAAAATACAGTAATTAGGAAAAAAAAAAAAGCTATGGTTCATAGATTCCCCTTCAATGAATAGAGGAAAGACTCAAAATTTGGAGCACAGAAAAAAAAGAGAAAAGAATACTACTACTTCAGAAGAATTTGGAAGGGTTTTTTTGATAGAGCAATGTGGGTCAGGTCTTCTGAAAACCAGGAGGAGTGAAAATAAGAGAGCAGAAAAGGATCCAGGAGGCATTAACTGGCAGGGTTGTGGAGGATAGGATAAAGACGGAGAGACCTGCTCTGTGGAAGCTCAGGATCCTGTGATAACCCTGCCACAATATTCAAGAGTAGCTTTTCCCTTCATAAAGGCATGAGGATGTCAGAAAATAAAGAGAAAGTGGTGGAGAGCTTGCCAGGACAGCCAGAGAGGTTCTTGGTCATGGTGCATGACAAGAGATCAGCCAGTTCTGGAGATGGGATGAACGGAAACACTGAAAGCTCATGAGTTTCTGTTTTACGAAAAACAGAAGGGTTTCACGCAACTTGTAGTCCAAGTATATAGTATTTGTATAATTAAAGCAGAGGGCATATTATCAACTCTGTGCTTTCTTTTACGTCATTCTTACATCCAGTACAAACTTTCTGAGTTTGCCTGCAAAGCTTCCATCCAATACACATTTATATCCTCCTTGCAGACCTAATTCTGCTCGCTTCCCCAAATCAAGTTGTCTTTTACTTAAACCCAAATCGTCATTCTTTTCTTTCAGCTTCCCTTAATCTTTGACTAACCTTGGTGTAGGGACATCTCGGGGTCAAGACTGCACACTGTAATGGCATGCCACATGGACTTTGCTATGGAAGCAGTAGCAACGACAGAGAGCATTGCCCGTGAAAATCAAGACTAGGAGGAGCACCCCAATAACTCATGGAGAGAAATGTGAAAGGAGGGCTGGCTAGCTAGCCCGGAGCCTGCATCCCTAGAAGGCTCCCTTTGTCCCACAGAAGATAAAGTTTCCAAGGTTGAGGTCCTGGGGGTTTCTAAGCTGGATCCTGCCACAGACGAGGAAAAGTGGGAACCCCACTGAACCTGACTGAGGTTCCACCAACCTAGAGTGGGTCTGCTCCTGAAATTCAAATGGAATTGAAAATGTGTGTGTTGACTAAAGGTGATTATGTCTGAATAAAAGCTGTTTATCTCAGGGAAAAAGATTAAATAAATACCGAACTGCATCAGCATCTGCCCATTCCTACCTCTATTTTACCATGTAGTTAGTGCTGTGCTTCTTGCGTGTTTTCAGTTCACAACATGAGCAGCTTAAGCTTTACTCTGTGGCCAGTGCAAATCACTATAGTCTGACGGATTTAAATTTGAGTTATGCTGATTTGCCCCTGCTGGCTCTGGGGACATGATGCAGCAGAGTTCTAGTAGCAGTTTTGCAACTAACTGAGATCGGTTGCAGGCAAATAGTCCTACTTCAAAAGCCATCAGTGTTACTTCTCCCATTGTGTTATCTTTCAGTTCCATGATAAAACTTTAAGATGGACTCTAAGATTGATTCAGTGGAAACACAGCGGTTAGACAGCACTGAGGATAGCTATACATTTATTCACTAGAAGGCCATGATCTTTCATATGGTATCTTGACAAGAGACCAGGCATATGAATCTAACTCATGACTGAGATTTGCCACTGGTCTCACTTCCCTGCAAACTGCAGGTGCACAGCATAAAATGACAAATGAAAGAAACATGAAAGACATTTTCACCCTCTTACAACTAGGGAGAGAATTTTAATTGTCTAGGCCAGGTCCCTTCCCACACAATCCCTTCAGATCAATATCAAAACAGGAATAAGATGATACCTATTTTGCTAATTGGTAAAATGTTAGGAAGGAGAAAATCTGTTCTTCTTCCTGATTCTGTCTTCTGAGATGTGCCATGGTATCAAAACGTTAATAATTGATTATGTTATTATTATACAATCTCTTTAAAAAATAGTCAGTTAGAAATCAATAGCTAAAATGAAACAGCTATAAAAAGACCCATGTAAATGCCCGGTACTTGCTTTCCCAACCAGTGGGTATCATTCTTTTACAGGTATCCCTTAATTATTACCCTAAGCATTGATAATGTGAATGTTTCACTCTTGGTCTCTGCAATGCTGCTTTTAATAGTGTCTGAAGTCTAGTGTCTGGAGTCTAGTATCTAAATCTCTTAGACATTTCTGAGAGTCTCAACTCAGTCCTTTGTCAGCATTCCCTGAATAAATATCCCTTTCTTTGTCTTTTATCTGTCACAAAAGACTGGGTCAAGGCTATAAAAAAAATATTATCTCTTTCTTCCATGGCAGCAGACACTTTCTTACTGAAGGGTATCAGGAGCCTTTTGATGAACTTCAGTGGGAGCAGGGTCAGTCCTGGGATCTCACAGTATCCATTCTTTTGCTTGCTAGTTATAGTTACCTTGTTTAGCTATGTACAGACCGTATTCATTAGTCATTTTCATTCATGACAAGGATGAATTCATTAGTGTCTGATGCTGATTTAGATTCATAACTGCTACTTATAATTAATTGCTAATGAAGGCTATTCATGCCTAGCTGGCATTTCTTCCTTCTCTGCTAAATCCTAACAAGTTCTAGCACAGGAAAGGGGACTTGTCTTAGGAATTGACTCATTTTAACAAATAAGCCTAAACAGTGCTGTTAGCCTTCCAGAGCACGAGACCTTTTCTACTGCAAGCACTGAGCACTGCCTCATAGAAAGTAAAATCGAGGCTACAAAGAAAGTTTTTTTTGTTTTTCACAGCTGTTTGCAAATACAGTCTCATTCATCCTTCCCCTTGATCCTTCTCCCATATGAGCCACAGAGAAGTATCTCTAGTAGGTTTATGCAATGGTAGGGACAGGCGGTGAGGCATCAAGATAAATTCTGCTCTCCGTTGCTTTAAAAACAAAGTCTTCCACTGATGTCAGAGGAGCTATTCCAGATTTGAGCTGGTGTAGCCAACTACTGAAGTCCAGCTTTCCCCATTCCCCTCATACAGCAGTCTGGCTGCAAAGAGCAGTTGCAGATAGGCACCATGGGCCTGAAGGCAATGCAGTGTGCAGACAAAAGGGAGCCTTATGCCCCGTGTCAACCTTTTGGAAGGCAATTCTCCCCCATGTAATTTATTAGTTGAACAGATGAGACAGAAAGCAAATGGCATAAGTGAATGCATTTCAAGTGGGGCATGGTAGTTCCATTTTTCTTTCACCTTTACATTTACCTTCTCACCCTCAACAAAAGAAATAAGAAAGACAGGCGTTTTTGCCATTATCCCTGAAACATAATGTCCTTTTCAAGAGGACAAGAAGTTATCTCTAGAACTTATCAGGTAGCTGTTTCATAGGACTTGCTCTTGCCTTGATTTTGGAAGACTAGAGAGCACACAGAGGTGTGATCAGACAGATACGTGAAAAAAAAAGAGGCAATGAGCAGGTACCCGTTATCTCAATTGCCTGAATACAAGATGGAAACTAGTCATGTAACAGGGAACTTCTTGTGGATCTTGCAGCAATACTCACCATGTCCTCTAGGCCTTCTTAGGAGCCCTCAGCAGGATGGAGCAGGAAGGGAGAAAGCCAAGATACCAAATTTTTTCTCCAGAAAACAGTGCTCCTTCTGGTGATTTTCTATGTTTTTTGTGGGACCACTCTCAAAAGGGATTCAAGAAGAGGCACATTCTAAGGAGTCCAGTGAGAGACTGGGAACAGAACAGGCAGAGATGGTTGAAAAGCCAGTATAGCGTTAGGGAGCCTTGGCCAGTTACTGTGAATTTGGCATCTCATGGTCATGGTTTGTAGAGAAACGCTTATTAATTATTCATGTATTTCACAAATTTAAGAAGAATCAGAAGAATCTATTCATTCTAATACTTTATAAAATCTCCTTTCAAATGAGGCAACCAAGGGCTTTATGTAATAAATGCTATGTGCTGGTTAGCATTAGATACTGATTAATGCTTTAAACTGAGATATCAACATGCCTAAAAACATTCAGGGAAATCTTAAAGCAAAAAATGACAACAGCAAATCTGAAGCATGTTAAGAAAATGGTAAATGACCTGCAAAAGGTAGTTTCCCAAACAATGGGAATGTTTATTTATTATGGCATAAATGTACTTGGCATTTGTATTTTTATATCACATCTTCCTAGCTCTTCTAATCATAAGTGCCCTCATGGGCTCAGATCTTTCACTTCTGCTTAGCTCAAGTGTGTACAGAACCTCAACAAACCTAGTCCCAATGTATGGTATTTCTTGATGCCTTTCTCAGACCTGTTATTCATAACAGCTCACTGACACAGCCACTGATAATAGCCAGACTCCAAGAGTGGTGTGTAACTGTTGTTACTCACTCTTTCTCCCCGAGTATCCCCAGACTTCATTCCGTTTACCACCATGCCTGGATACTTCTGTTTCAAGGTCATCAACGCAACAATTCATTAAAAGGTTAAAATGGAAAGGTAAAGGGAAAATGGAAAGGCAAGGGAAAAAGAAGAAGCTCCAGGACTGAGTGATGGGGTGTGTATACAAAAGACAGGTGGCTGCGGATAATGCAGTCTGCTGATGAAGATCAGTGATGGGCAGCTGAATCCTATTAGCTGTAACTGACAGCTCATCTTGGATGTATGGATAGATCATGTCGATCATTAGGTAAAGAGAAGGTCTGTAGCCTCCACCTGAAGCCTGACACAAAGTCTTTTGTTTGGTATTCCAAGGGGACATGTTATATGAAAGCTGTGTTTACTGTCAGTGAGTAAATAAGACACACATGGAAAGCAAACTGTGCAAAGAGAGACCGTAGAGAAGAACTGCGTGTCCAATATTCACCATTCAGTGCTCTGTTTTGTCATGTTTTTTTCCATCTAACCCCCTGTGGAGGGTTAGATGACAGGGCAGGAAGTCCTAAATTGTGGCTGATCTTCAGTTATAAATCACATTTTCCGTGAGTGCTGGAAGATCTGGGGTTAGACCTTTACTAACAATGTGACCATGAACCAAAATTCAGTGGAATTCAGTGGAAAAGTTTGCACTGATTTCAACAAACTTTGGATCAAACGCCACACAAACTTAAGAAAAGAAGTATACACATGTAGTGGGCTCTACCCACAATTTTACAATGCCTTGACATTGGGCAGTTTAGCCCACTAGGCTATTCCACTATTTAAAAGTACTGCTACAACAACAACAGATTTCCCTCCTTGTCTGCTGCATTCTTATCATGGGTTAATAACACACATTCATCGTCAAAAGAAAAATAACAAAACTGTGTTTTGGCAACAGCAAGAGTGACAAAACACAAATAAGAGAAGCAGAAAATAATCAAACCAATGAATGTTTCTTCATAGCAATTTTGTATGAAGAAACATCAGTACTGCTTAAGATTCATGGATTATAATTAAACATAGCATTAATATTCAGTACAGTTTAAAAAAATAAATGCATTCAGAAGCTGGTACATTAAGAAAGAACACCAAATCTGATGATACATGTGACAATTCTGCTGTATTTCAAATATAAAACATAAAAATGAAAGCAACTTATTCATGGAGTGCGCTCCATTCACCCATGAACCAAAATTGCCTCTGGATTTACAAATATCTAGTTAACTACAACACTAATTAATTCAATGTTTCCATGATTCGCAGTCCCTTTCCAATGATCCATGATTAAAGGCCATCCTTGTAAATGTGGTTTCTAGCTAACATTCTTCCCAGCTGTTTCCTTGACAGATTCTACTTTTAAAATGATTAAAATCTAAATTATTGAAGTTCTTTCTGATTTTAATTATTATCAGCATTTGTATTTATTCTCTACACTTCTTTCTTTCTTTTTTTTTTTTTTCTCCTTTTCTTTTTTTGATATTTGAAGTCAGTTCTGAAGGTAATTTCTCCCTGAAAAATTCAATGCCAAAGCCAGGTGAAATTGGACTTCTCTCACAGAAGAGGTACTCTCATTCCACGCTCTAATTTGCAGTAGCTTATAACTTTCTCTCGTCTAAATTACCTTTGTGCTGACAGTTTTAATACCTGTGTTCTTTGCTCATGGGTAATTTGGGGACATAAGTTTGAAGGAAATCTACTTAGCCAGTTCAATTATCCACATATGATTGTAACATATTTTACTCTACTTATTTTTTGGATGCTAGCAGGCACACACACATGCACGCACCTGTACACATCTATACACTCTAATGGATGCACACGTGTCCAGATACAAATATACACGAACTCTCTGTGAAATGTTTTGCACTGAAATACTCAAACATGTCATTATGGATGAAATCTCCAGATGGGCTAAATCATGGTAGTTATCTGCTGTTAATGGAGCTATTTTGGTGCTTTCTTACTGAGACATAGCCCTGTGTTTGCTTCAGTAAAGAACACGTGCCTTCCTGGGGTAGAAGAAAAAAAGAACTTAGAAAGATGTAAAAATAGCACATTGTAAATGTTCTGGACAGTGTTTTCCAGCAGTGACTTAAATATACCCCCTGGAATTTTGCTCTGTCTTCCATACTCTGAAAAGGAACACAGCAGACCCAAAATCTGCTTCCAGAGAGAGAGGATTTACAAAGCCCCTGAAGAGTTAAAGCAGTAACTGTGGCCTATGACCATGTTGCTCAACCAGCAGCTGACAACCCACCAGTTAGCTGTATAAGAGCTGAAGCTGATCTGCCAGATAATGGCATTTAATAACAAATCATTATACGACACACACACAGATTTTTTTGCTTTCAAAGAAAGAAATGTACAAAATGGGGGTGAAAAGGGGTAATATTCAAAGTGTAACCGGCTTTCTGTTCGTAAATACGAACGATTGCGGCCACACCTCACGAGATGGTCCATAGAGTTTTTTCCAAAACGTTAGTTAATCTTTGGACTTCTTTTTTTTTTTTTTTTGAGGAAGTTTGCTAATGATAGACTAAGGAACACACCTTAACTAGTCTCAGTATTATTGGAACAGATCAGAGCTCTTAGTATGGTGACTTTGAACAGAATCAGGGGGATGGAGGAGGAGTGAGGTGAGGAGGGAGATGAGGAATTTGCAGTCCCTTTCCCAAAACTTTTCTGAAGCATGCTACTCTTTAGCGTATATACTTCAAAAGTTGAAATCCTTGTGTGACTAAAGCACTCCACCTTTGACTGTTGTGGGAGGCTTAACTGCTATTTCAAAGAAAGCTGCTCCATGGCCTTCTTGTTTCCCCAAAGAACCTAGAGAGCCCAGAAAATGAATTTGTCATGGCTCATAAGAACTGCTTACTGAAACAGAAAAGATGTCTCCAGGTATGATGGAAAAATGAAACAACATCTCTCCTGTTTTCCAATCACAGCAGAAATGGAACGGGTACATCTAAGACAAAACGTTAAATGAAATATCTTTTAAAGAGTGGATATAGGCTTCTCTTCTGGGGACAAGGGCTCTACAAAAGATTTGGTGGGCAATCAGGTGAATGTGAGATCTCAGAATAACGCAGTAAGCAAAGGTGATTTAGACTGAAGACTGTGTAAACTGGGGAGTGTGAAGTGGAAGCAGGTAGGTTTTATTACTACTGTTTTGTTCTCTAGTGGGGAAACGGCTGTAGTATGTAGTGGGTGGTTGTAATACTTGCAGTTCAAAGGCAAAAACAGTAGTAGTTTGAGAAAAGAACCAGCATGATTAAATTATTGGAAATTGTCCCATAGCATGAAACATGAGAGGAGCAAAATCTATTTCATTTCTGGAACAGAAGCTTAAAGGAGGCTTGATTAGAATCTAGCAGAAGGTGGAGTAACAGGAGCCAATGGCTGGAAGCTGAAGCTTAACAAACTCAGAACTCAAGCAGGGTTTCAAATTGTGATGACGATTAGTCTTTAAGACAACTGAACAATTGTTGACAAAGATTTTGAAATCAAGACAGATTTTTTTCCTTTTTTTTTTTTTTTCCCTAGAAGACAGGTTCAGGCTAAACCAGAAAAGGGTTCAGATAAACTCTTTGACCTATTCTATGTTCAAGATCAAGCTTAATGGTTGCAACTGTCTGGCAAACTAATATTCTCTTCTGCCCCATCAATACTCCTGCCTAACTGTTGGTTCTAAACTGTACCTGTGGCAAGTATGTTGCTTCTGTAGAGTCATGAACTGATGTTCTGCTGTTGCTAGTAGCCTGCTGGGAAGGTCTCTTTCTCTCTCAGCTGCATTCTCCATTTCTCCTTATTTCAAAATGTGTTTACTACTGCTCTTAGCTAGAAATCCCCTGTGTCTGCTGCATTAGTTCTGTGCAGGTACTTGTGTGGTTTTATGCATGCACAACCAACGTGGATCTCCTCTCCAAACCTTGAGAAGCAATGCTATTCCAGCAGGTCACCTTTAATTGACTTCACTGGAGCAGCTTTTTTGTTTCAGCAGGGTCACAATGCAATCGTGGTTGATACAAAAATCAAACGACCGTATTCACCTCTATTTGAAAACTGTTATTGAAAGGACAATAAACATCAAAGACATATGTCACTACAGAAGTATAGTTACACCTTCCTAAACACAAGAGGGGGAATCCTTAAGGCAAGGAAGAGCTCTAAACAACGTTGGTGTGGATGAATATAGAATATATCTGACCCACTGCTGTGTTTTCAAAGTAGCTCCATCCCTAAGATGCTGAATGCCCTCTGCTTCAAATGAAAAAGCAAAATACTGCACAGGATATGTTCTCCAGCCTCTCCGAGTGAGACACAGGACTCCATATTTAAACATATTGGGCAAATTCCTCCCATCTCTAACTTTAGGCACACACATATCCTAAATATTCTACATAGTCAGGAGACAGAGAGTCAAGATCATCTTGTTGAGTGGCTAAAGTACCTTAGACTGTACATAGAATCTGAAGTGCTCTTAACTGTGGGTCTTATATGCCTTAAATGAGGAAAGGAGAAGAAAAGAATTTGAGTCCTGGCATTGTACAATAACATTTATTTAAGAGGATACAAAGTATTACTGGAATCTGATCACAGACTCATTTATTACTGTTCCTTATTGCTGTTCTCTTCATCTTTTTCCTTCGTCTTTTTCTTTTTCATTCTGTCCCTTTACTTACATTAGCTACTTGGTCCACGTTTGCTTTCTGTGCCATATAAGAAAATATCTTTCGCCATAAAAACATATAGCAGCAATATTTGCATGTCGCATCACAATCCCACACCCTTATCTGCCCTGCTTGCCAGCTGGGCAAGGCTGAACTTCCACATCAGTTTCTACATATGGCCAAATGCTTGGTTTTGATGTCAGCCATTGAATGCACAGGAAAAAAGTGCGACAAAGGTAACTGTCACTGCTGCATATCCACTTTGGACTGCCTCATCACTGGACCAACCCCAGACACATGCTGGTGCAAGTGAGAGGGAAACCCAACTGTGAATGCAAGTGAAAGAAAAGGTGTTGTAGAAATTGAGAGTGATATTTCTACACGTGCTTTTTCAGTCATAATGTTTTATTAACAGAGGCTTTGCACTTAATGGTCGTTAATCCGGGACTGATCTTCATACAAATTATACTAAGGGTGAATCTGATCTGTCACTGAATTCTTTATGTGCTATGCTGTATAAACCAACCCTGAAAGAACATTCAGGTTACTTGAGCTCCTATATAACTTTTTAAGAAAATCTGCAATGATAGCATCTCTACATACATTTGGCAGTCCTGAGGTCTTCATGCTTTGATCAGTTCTTCTCTGGTTTAAAAAAGGCTACTGCTTTGGAAAATTGCAGAGGTTTAGGTAATGCCAGGGCAGCGTTGTTATAAGGGTTTCCATCAGATAGGATAGTAGCTGATGCCTTCTCTCCTACCATTGTCAACTTAACAGAAGGATCTTCAGTAAGGTTGCTATGCTATAAACCTGAAGAGTAAGGCAAGGACACTTGTCATAACTGGTTGACAGCAGCAAGGGGAAGCATAGATAATTATCAGTTGAATATTGTATATATGTGATAATGGGTATGCCACAAAATTGCTGTATATATTATTACAATGGAGCTAAAAACCTGATCGTGTAGCTTTAACACATACCCTTATGCTCTGAAAAGAACAAGATTGCTCCATGATTAAATACTGCTTGAAGAAGTAAATTTTACAAAAGTTGACTTTAAGTCTGGAAGGTGGATGAATGTGAAGTTAGTCTGGAAGCTTTTTTTTAATGTGTTTAGGCTGGTAATCTAATTCTGGATCTCTGGCCAAGTGCCGTCTGTGGCTATCTCACACTTCTTTATTGTCAGATCAATCCCAAGAATTTCATTAATGTGGATGAGCTCAGAGTCGAGCCTTGAGGCTTCAATGGTCTTCCACACATCTCCTCTTCTTGATGGATTTCAGCTAATTCTTCCCCAGCTTTTCTGCTGCAAGACATGTTTTTTCTTTCCAAAATCATATCTTCAGGAAGGAGATTTGGGCCCTTCGCTCCTGGAATGGTCTCTATGGCCACATCTGTATGAGCAAACTAAAAAGAATTGAAGTGTAGGCCAAAGCACTGTCCCTTGACTGTCCATACTGTTGAATGGTTGGTAAAGCTGTAGGAACAGTTTTGGCCTGGGTCAGAAAGTATGGTTTGAAACCAGAGGCTGTTTGTTTATATACAGTTACTCAGTTATGGAGGGCAAGAGCAGTTAGCGGTATGCCCCTGGGTTGTGCTATGCCATCTAGTCTCAGAGTCTGAAACTCTTTTGTCATAGTTCTCAACCCATTTTATTCATTTGTACAGGTAGAGCCCAATGGTATGCCCCTGTGGAGAAGGACCTGGGGGTATTGGTGGATGAAAAATATGAGCCAGCAATGTGCACTCACAGCCCAGAAAGCCGATCACATCCTGGGCTGCATCAAAAGAAACATGGCCACAAGGTCAAGGGAGGTGCTTCTCCCTCCGCTTCCATATTTATCAAAATGGAACTGAAACAAAATGACTTGAAGTATTTAAGTCAAATCAAAACTTCTGAAGTCTATCAAATTAAAATGTTTTGATTCCACAGGTATGCTTTCAGACTATTTTAATTTTAGAGCAGAAGTCACATTTTTAGTATCTTGTTCTTATTACAAATTGCGTTTTCCTGCTTGAAATGTCAGCATTTCCAAAGAAACAGCAATTTCAGTTCCTGGCTGGCTGTGCACAATGAGTTTATCAGCTTCTCTGGTTTGCAGAACTTGCTGTGTCATGAACTTGAATGAATGATAGCTATTCTGCTTGGACACACCTCCTATTCAGGATTTTCTTCAGAACAGTGATGATCTTCAGTGTATTTGAACAGTGACACAAGATGAAAGGAAAATCCAGACTTTTGGAAGAAAAGAGAGCCTCTCAGGAACTCTTTGTCAAAACCCATAACCGTGACCTTTCCTCTGCCAAGACAATCCTGCTGTGAAAGGCTTTGAGAGTTACCCATTGCTGTAGAGATTTGCTATCCCTTGTGCTGTTTGGGATAATAGCTGAAATAAAGACATGTAAGTATTTTCTTCATGTGTACAGACACCATCTGGAATTTGCTATTAAACCGCCCTCCCATTACTAGCCTCTTCTAGAATCTGTAGATTGAAAACCTGTGTAAGACCAAAGAATACTCAGGAAACACAGATGACCCTTTACCACCTTCTTGTAAAAAAAGGAAAAAAAAATCTTGCTGCAAATTAGTTATCCAACCCACTCCTTTTTTCCAGCTGGAGGGGAAAAAAGCTTAAGGAGTAAAATGAACCAAAACTGTCTTCTGTACGCAGCACAGACTGAGAACTGTTACTACAGAATTAATATTCATAAGGAAAATTACAGGCTTCTGATGCCAAGTTTCAAATCTTCAACATGCAGCAGTCAGAAGAAATCCTCCCATAAGTCAGAGCAAACTTAAGGCCAACAACCTGAAATTCTATCTTCAGAAACGCAACCTGTAAAAGTTCTGTTAAACATGTTGTACACACCAACATAAAGACTGGCACTCATTTAAAACTAGGACAAGAATATAATAATACTAAAGATGGTTTTTTTCAAGGTTTGTACCTTAAGTGCAAGTGAATGCACACAGTATTCATTACAAATGGTATCTGTAAGAACTCTGTACCCAGAATTTATAGAGATTTATAAGGGATGATCCAGCACCACACAAATTCAAACCAGTATTCTGACATTTAGGGTAAAAACCTGGCTTTGGTGTAGTCTGAATTTCTCACAACATCAGGAAAGGATCCAACATTTCATGATTTACATGTTTTTCAGAAGTATGTATATTCTTAAAACCTCGCTATGCTGTTCTCTGAAAATACCGGTGAACTTCTACCAGTTTCATTCTACTTATTAGGCAGCAGCAGGACAGATTACTAAAACAGTCGGTAATACACAGTTTCTAAGAGTATTTGTATTTCTTTTTCTAGATCCAACCATTCTCTGCCTCCAATTTTTGATTCAGTACTTTCTTAATTTTGAAAAGCACCTAATGAATCACTGCTTAATATTAAAAGTAACGAACTTCGTTCTTTTGGAAGGGACCCATTACCATGCCAGGTGCCAGCTTTGTGATTCCAAAGAGGTTTCTGCTAGCAAAGGCATCCGTACATTGGCCTGCAAGAGAGGGAGAGAAGGGCTGCCTGATTCTCATTCATATTAAGTCCTTTTTGCAGCACACCAAAATGGGGACATGAAATAGGATGCTCTGAGGCCTAAGAAGAAAAGGATGAACTCATGAACTATGAAATAAAAATAAAGCGTAAAGAAAGGAAAAACTGCTGAAGAGAAGCACGGCCAGGTGGAACACTGCCATGAGGTCTCAGGGAAAGCTATGATCGTCTCAGTTCCCCTTTCCATACATGGCTGGGCCTTTTTTCATAAACCATATCTGCTCATGGGGGATTCTTCAGATGAGCTGCCTTAAAATAGAGGTCTCCCTGCCTTAGCACCGTAAGTTAGCTTTGAGACTTACTTGTGTGGCCTGTGAAGCGATGACTGAGCTTGCAATAAGTAAAAGGGCACGGAATTGTGATTTACAAGGAGCCTACCCTTTCCATACATGGCTGGGCCTTTTTTCATAAACCATATCTGCTCATGGGGGATTCTTCAGATGAGCTGCCTTAAAATAGAGGTCTCCCTGCCTTAGCACCGTAAGTTAGCTTTGAGACTTACTTGTGTGGCCTGTGAAGCGATGACTGAGCTTGCAATAAGTAAAAGGGCACGGAATTGTGATTTACAAGGAGCCTACAAGCCCTCTGGTTCCTATGTTGGTTCCTCAAGCAGAAAAAAGTGGGAAAAGAGCAGTCAGCCTGCGATTAGAATATAGCAGAACTCCTGTACTTTACAGAGCCACCAATTCAGAGGCTGAAAGGGAAGAAATAAGTAAGACAAGGGAGCCAAACTCTTCCATAAAGGCAAGAGGAAGGAATTCTTTGCCAAAAGTCACTGGCCACCCACCAAGGTAAAAGCTATCCCACCTGCCCTAGAGTCGTGTGACATGTTCACCCCTGCCTGTCAGTGCTACAGAAGGAACAGAGACAAACAAAGCCCAGGAGGACAGGAGCTCTCTGCTCCTTGGACTGCTGACACCGCTTCTGTGCTGAGAGAAGTAACACACACCAACCCATCACCCGGGACAGCAAACACACACGTATCCTGAAATGTGCTTCCAATTCCGCTGGTGAGAAAGAGAGAAGGAGCTGCTGCTGGAGCGAAGGGGGAAAGTTTTGGGAAACCGAAACACTGTTGGAGTCCAGGACGTAACAGTTATGGACAAATGCCAAATGACAAGCAGAGTGTGCCTCTCATTACCAGGAGGTCATGTCTCCCTATCCATCTCCTAGATTTCTCTATTTAATCATTCCGATAATTGCCTGCATTAGTCCATTGCTTGTTTTGGTGTTATGATTACAAAGGAAACAAATAAAGAGAAAGGTAACACTTTCAACTCTGCAGCACGTTGTACTACTGCAGAAATTGTAAAGTGCTTCGAGGCTCCCCAGAGCTATGCTACTGCTGAAAACCTGACTACCTACGGTGTATTTTATAAATTCAGAAGCATACACTGGATGATGTATTCTGTTGCAAAACAAAATTAAAAGGAGCAGAAATCAGAGAGCCGTTTGGGTTTGGTGGAGAAGACTGAGTGGCAAAAAAAAGCCTGTGGAATCAATGATGAAGTTGAGTCTCTTAAACACTCATTTACAGTCATTCATCTATGGCAGAAGATGTGAGCTATTATTCTAGGTGTCAGGAGTAAACCAAAATGCCGGGTCTGTATGCATCTTATGTGAGCAGAATACATGTGCTGGTGAACACCTCCTTGCATCTGCACAAATCCAGTTCCCTGAACCATGTAGCTCAGGATGATACAGAAGAACACGAATTCTCCACCATTATTTGTACTTTAGTTGAAGCCAAGACATAGAGAATTTATGGTTTTTTAACTCCAGAGAGAGCGCTTTGGTGGGTTTGGACTTAATATTTTTCTGTTAACGATTTTGAAAGAATCAGAATAAATTCTTTGTTTTGTTTTCATCAAAATCTCCCCCACACACCTTCATTTTGTGAGCTTTGTTTTTTGGTTTCTTTCTAAATGTAAACTTAAGTATCTTTTGACAAAGTTGCCATGTTGATGACAAAGGTTCTAATACCTCCAAAAGTTACTTTTCCTAAAGAAAAAAGATCAATGGTCAGTTTTTGAACAGTTTTTCTGGAATGAAGGTCACTTATTATCAGCAAAGGTGGTATCACTTCAGCAGTGAAACCCCTTGGTCATATTCTAGCCTTCTGTCACTCAAACCAGATCACCTTTCTTTTCTGCTTTGCACAAGGATAAAGCTATTTTGCTGTTCCAGTTAACTATTTTTAAGGACTTCAAATAAAGTATTGAGAAAAGAAAGTAAATTATTGTTATGGACTCAAAATAAGCATTTAGACATTAAGACCTGAAATACTTATTGAATCATATACTTGACTCCTGTTCAAAATGGTGTATTCTTTTTCTTTCAAACAAATTATGAACTGTTTTGCTGCAGATAAATTATTGTTTATATTCTCTTGCAAGCGTTGTTCATATGAAAAAAAAGTCTACTGGTTTTCTGGTAGCCGGAATATCAGGAATCACTAGAAATAGCAGCCCTGTATATGTCTTCAGTATCGAGGCTGTAATGACTGGTGGGGACTGGACGGAGGATCCAGGTGATCCTTTCCCGTCCTCTGTTCCAGCACTGCCATTTCTCTGTGCTGATCTCCATGGTAAGTAAAAGCCTCTAGTCTCCAAAGGAAGTAGGACGACAGAATTTTATATATCTCCAATATGCTTCTGGAGATGCATTAAAATATTTCTGTTATGTGCATAATTCTACACGAGAAAGCTCAACCTGAATAGGAGCTCTCTATCTGGTAAACTTCCATGTTTCATTGCTATCACCACCTCTAGCAGTTTCATTGCATGAACAGAAGTGTACCATTGACCAACAAGAAGAAACTTATGTCTATAGGAGACAAACACCTTCATGGATCAATCACAGCTGAAGCCAGACTAAAAATTACACTGCTTTCACATCTAAACATAACCGTTTGCTTTTCTGCCATCCATTCTCATAGGACCATTTACATTTTCTCCATCCCAAAACCAAATCATCACCTTTCCAAGGGGAAACAGAACTGACATACTGTGACTTAAAAAGATACTTGGGCACCTGACTGATGAGACCATGAAAGTACTCAGAGAAAAAGATAACAACTCAGGAATGAGAATTTGGTTGTATGGATGAGACTTAAAAATTCACATTTCTGCAGGACAACTTTTAACTTTTTGATAAAGAAATCAACCTCTTACAACTCTTCAAAGAGATCTTGGAATCAAAATGGCAGGATGTTTTGCTTATGAAATTCAGTAGAGGGAAAAAGAACAAAAATACATAAGGGAAAACCATGCTTTTCATGGTCACCTCCAAAACATGAGTTATACCTCGTGTTGAGATTTGCTTCCAGATAGCTTTATACACACTTTGAAGCAGATCCTTGTCTCGTGTAAACTGTTAAACCTCTACTGACTTTGGTGGCATTACAGCAGCCTACAATAGCTATGAATATGTATCTGAGTATTCATGAGCTTGCCTTTTCACATACATACAGATATCAAGTCTGATTTATTTAATCAGGTTTATGTAGAATTATTTTCTTGTGGAGCAGAGGGTTAGTGACACATCACGCAATGATAGGATACACAGTATTTTAGATTTCAGAATGCACATTCTGTGTGTTTTTATCAAATGAAAGGAGTAATGTGATAAAGAGTATTTCAACAAAATAAATTTCTTGTGGTGCAAAATCAAGGGAAAATAACTTATGGTAGCTCTTTGAGAAGTTACCCACTTTTTATTAGGGATTGCCTCTCTGTAGCTATAGGTATGAGGCATTTATCATTTGTTATCTCGGACACTCTGCCTGCAATCCGTGCTTTAGAGATGTATTTCATCACAGAACTGTCCAGCTAAATGGATGGCATTTCTCAATGCTAAACTTATGGCTCAATTACAATCAATCTTACCCTACCAGCTTCCAAAGTGTGTATACAATTAATATAAATAAAATGGAAACCCATAATTTCTGGTGTCATAGTGTTCGAAACAGAAAAAAATATTAAATCAATGCTCTCTTTACAGGTAATGGAATTTAGCATATGTCTGTAGGCTGTGCTACTTTCACCTGAGCTGATAAAATTCAAGCAGCATTTTTCTTTCTTGCAAATGAGTAATTTATTCCTGTTTTGTAGGTTTAGGGCTGACATCCACACAAAAGCTCACACAATTAAAGATTTAGGAGTGGTGTTATTAGGAGACTGTTTTGCCCTCCAAAACATGCTTACGAAGCCCATTCAAGTTAAGGTTATTCAAAACATACTGATCAGGACATGGCAGGGCCCTGCTCTGCCTCAGTGCTGAAGGATGAAGTCCAGGCATTGCCTATGAGGACGGCCCAGGTACCAAATGGACCGTAGCCTGCCCATTGCAAGAATAGCTAGATTTCTGAGGATGCTTTTATTCAGGACTCAAAACCATTTTTAAAGTATTTTCTTTCTTGTGGGGAAAAAAAAAAATCGTTGCACCATGGATGTTATCAGACTATGGATTAGGACTAATTATACTTTGCAAGTGTTTTCATTAAGGTTTAGGGAGAAGCCATCACAAAGTTTATAACCTAAATGTTCCAGTTAATGACTCAGTGGCCCAAACTCTAGCCCTTCTATTTTCATACAGATCTGTGTCAGGGAAACAATGTGTAGCTGTAAATAAACCCTGTCAACACATTTAGCTGCTTTAAAAAAAAATCTGACTATGTGCCTACAGGATTATAAAGGATCTACAGAGGGTATTATTATGTCTGTTCATGCTCTGGACCTGCAAATATCTGAGCAGTATAGCCAAGCATTTTCTTTTTTCTTTGTTTTTTTTTCTTTTTTTTTAAGAAGAATTGTGTGTCAGTTTATCTCGGCAACATTCCATGTTATTCAGTAACAGATGTCACCTCGATACCTCGCCACAAGCTCATCTTCAAATGTGATTGCTCCTAATCTATACAGTTCTACAGAGCTGGCATCAATACGAGGTCCTATTTATAATTACATTGATAAACCTTCTTACCATTCAGCCAATTGATTCTCCATATTTGTGCCTGCTGCTTTGTTTAACATGGTTTTCTCAATTAAATGTTAATACGCTTCACTAAAACACTGACATTCATAAGTCATAGATGAGGTCATTGAATATGCAGTCCAACATGCAGCATGTATGCCAGAGTAGAACAACTTAATTAAATCCTTCCTCTGAGGATTAAGAGGGTTATTCTGACAGGCTTTTACAAGCCTGGGTGTGCTTGCGTGACACAGAGGAGTGTGGTGCAGAGATAGGGAGGCAGCGGAGCGGCTCGGTGCAGTGCAATGCCCCTGGCTAGGCTTGCTGGGAGAGAGCCAGGACCGCAGGCTGCACCACTCCAGACTGTGCCCCAGGACTTGCTCAGGGCGACCTTTGCACCTGAGCTGGGCATAGGGGGCAGGTTTGGGCAGTGGGGGCTGGAGGGGTGGCTGTGTGGAGGGGTGGGAGGAGGCTCAGGACTGACCATGCCGGAGCAGGGACACCGGCAAAGCAATTGTAGCCATGGGTGACTCATGGTCAATTCATCAACATCCAAGTGCAATGGCAGATGAGAATGGCCCTGAAGTATCCAGGTGTAAGTTGATTTCACTATGATTCATATCAACGAACCCAGAAACCAATACAGAATCATCACTTGTAAAAGTTCCTGTACAACAAGGAACTAGGAGGAATGATAAAGAATGAAAATAATGGGTTACTAGTACAGAGTCGTCTGAATTGGTTGGTAAATGCAATGATATCTTTCCATTTAGTTAAATATAAAGAGAGAGATTGATAAAGAGGAGCAGCTGGGCAGGTTCTGGGAAGCAGAAGTGCTGCAAAAATCTTTGGATTATCTAAGATAATCAGCTAAATATGATTTTTTTGGTAGTTTGATGACTCTGAACACCCTACTAAGGAAGTAGCTCATGTAAACCATGTTAAACACAGAAAAAGGACAGCTGAAAGGATTGATGCTGTTCTTCCAAGTGTAAACAGAAGAATACTAATCAAGAATAGAAAGGTCATATTACCTCTGCAAGTGCACTAAAGGGATTGCTGATATAACACCATTGTCTGTTCTGAAACTTAATGAATCTCTGAATCTACAAATCTGAATCTAAAATCTATAAATTTTCCTTCTCTAGTCTTGTTACACAGAATCTACAACGATTGCGTATTGCTATTCCTCTAGGCCCTAGCTATCCTTCCTTTTCACTACATCAGTCCTCATGTTCTTGCCTGGCAGTGAGCGTGCTAGAGCTGTGCTTGATCCCTGTGCATTGAAGTGAGAGAACAATCAGACTCATTGTGCTTAGATCTGTAATTAAGACAGACGTTTGTTTCTTGTGTTTATTTATTTAGAATAATGAAATTATGTGAGAATAGATTTTAAGCTGACCACCACAAAAACAATCTGATCTGTATCACAATAGGGATTAAGGCTTATCATTTTCAGTACTGGCAGGATTAAGGCCTAGAAGAGGGCTAATTTTTTTAATTTAGTGCCAGTGAGGATCATTTCTTTCCATTTCTTGTTGCCAAGATTTACAGAATCATATTGTGTATCCAGCTGTCTTCATAGGCATCATTTTTTATTATAATGTTAAGGAATACTTGGAGACAAAATTTCAGATCCTGACAACTGATTTGTACATAAAGCAACGTGTCTTACATTTGTGTGTTCAAAATCCCACCTGATGGCTTGCTGATTGCATGTTCATACAAAGAAGGCCCTGTTCATAAGTGTCGTTCTCAATTCCGCCTGTGCAGACAGGAATGTGCAGGCTTATTACCTGCAGACCTCAGGCTGGTCCTCAGGTTCTGGAAACATACTTGACAAATGAGTACCTTTTCCCAGGCAAAACTCTCTCTTCTCAGGGAGTAACACTTTTCTAACCTCTTCTCTCACCTTGGGGACAGTACATTGTTAAAATGAATTCCTTTCAAGAAATTCTGCACTGTAATTTTACCCATACTTTGGGGAAAAAAGTAATAACAAGCTTGTGTGGTGTCTCAGGGTTCTACTGAAATCACCCTGATAGGCACCTACGCCACTCAAAGAATATAAGTGGTCCACATTCATCTTCATCCAAGAGCGGAGTCCATTCATTTACTCATCCAAAAATATATGTAAGAAACGGAAAAGACAGTCTTCCAAATGGAAACTAACAACATGTTTCAAGTCAGATACAAAGCATCTAAAACGGTACTCCACCTCCCACTTCTCTAAGTGCAGAGTTATCACTAGCATAAAATGAAGATCTTTTTAATATCAGTAGTGCTTTGCATTGTAAGTGTTGGGATGGAATGGGAATTGTGAATTCGGCAGCTGCAACTAGGGTGTAAAGAACTGCAGAATCTTACACTGACAGGAGAAGGGTGAGAAGCAAAGACAGACAAAGGGAGCAGAGACAGAAGTCCCTGCAGTTCTACAGGGGAATGTAATCTCAATGGGGATGATGCAGATAACCATGGTAAGATCCTGATGATTTAGAAGTTTGAACAGTGCTTCAAAGACTCAGCTTTCCCTGTATCTTTGTGCAAACCTCCATGGAGATGTCCAGTCTTTGGAGGTGACCAGGAGTCTACCTTTGTGCTTCAACCATCACTAAAATTCCAAATCACAAAATGGTTTCACAACCTTCTTATGTGTAAATGTGTGTTTATAAACATGAACTAGCTTGAGCAACTCCTACCACTAGTCATGTACCAAGGAATGAATGGCAAGTCCATTTTCATTCATGACATCCTACCAAGAGTGGTGTTGAGAAACGCTTTTTCAAATGTTGTCTCCTAATTTCACAGTCTCCTAAGATACTGCTCAAAGCAATGGTATCATGTACTTTAGCATTCCATAAGTAATCCCACTGTTAAAAAAACCCCACAAAAACAAACAAAAGAAAACCCCTGCCTCAGCCTCTAATAGAGTGTTTCCTGCAACAGGTAAAAACACAGCCATTTCATCATAATTCTCTTTGGGATTGGGAGAGTGGTGGTTAATTATTCCAATTATCAAATCATAAATCAAGTGCAAGAGTAACTCTTATTTCTGTGGGTACACAAGAAAACACTCTTAGTTCATTTTAGTGATAGCTACTTGAGGTAAGAATAGTCTACCATGTTTTTCTAAGACTTATGGTGATTAAAACTGTCACAGATGCTAATATGGGGATAAAAATTGATGCTAAAATAAGAGAGATGGACAAGAAAAATCTAAGTGTGTCCTAACATCAGGAGTGAGCAGTATTTATTCAGGCATGCCCTGTATGTCTTCTCCCTCATAGATTCACCATAAAGAATATGGGTAAGCTAATTAGGGAGTATTTGTTGTTTTCCTTTAATTGGTTAGTAGTTGCTAGCACACTAAATCAAACAGGTATCTGAAGGGCTAGTTAATCCATTGTCATCAAGCTGGCAGATATCTGAATGTTCCAAGACTTTGCTATAGAGATAGTTAAAGTAACAGATTTGAACTATCAGGACAGCTCAAGCAAACATTTGCATTAAGTGAATGCATTAAGTTTATGCATAGCTGCATGAATATATGTTTACGGGCTATTTCTATACTAACTGTAGTGGTGAACACATCTGCATTTTGATGAAGACAAACATTTTCATGAGCAGCTAATCTCACCTGGGTAAACAAAAGAGATTACCCAAGTAAGCTACTATAGAACATTGGATTGCTCTGGACTGCATTTGTTGGTCTGAATAGTCTTGTGGTTGAATTTAGTTCTGCCTGTTAAGGAAATAAGTTTAATGGATAATATTCTCTACTTTCCAAATGAAATGAAAAAAAAAAAAAAAAGGCATAATTTCTAACACAGGTTTCAACATCAAAGAGTGCTTTATCTATACAAAGATGCAAAGTACCTGCCTTTTGCAGGTCTTGCTAATTGGATGTCTCCAGTCTCACAAGACTTCTATTGTTTATCTCAAGTAAACTTAACTTACATACGGACTTTTCATATTTCTTCTACCTTCCCACATGCTATTCTGGATAATTTCCAGTTCTCTCCTCCATTGCTTCTTTCTCCCTGATCCACAACTTCTGGTTTCATCTGCACTCCTTCTTTCCTGTCCATATCTCACATAGCTCCATAGCTCTTCCTCTTCCCCTTATGACCAAACACTTGTTATTTGCTTCTCTGAACTCTTTCCATCCCTTTTTTTGCAGATTTTCATAATTGTGCATTTTCCCTTTTACATCCTTTTCTCCAAGTTCCCATCTCCTCTCATTTTACTGGGCACTGGGAGCATATAATTTGCTCATGGCTCAAGCAACAAAAACCAACACATGCTTCCTTCACCACAAGTCTCAGTGGGATCTCGATAGTCTTCCATCAGCTACGGGAATAGGATTTATTCTACTAAACTCCATCAGGAATTCTCTAATGGCCTGAAAAGACATCACAGTCCTTTTGGGTTAGTATGTTTACCAGCATTTCTCAATGAAAACTCTCGTAATGTAACTATGTCCTGGTAGAATGTCCTCCTTCAATTCTGGTCAGTAAAAGTCCCTTCAGACAAGAGCTCTCTACAAGTTAAAATCTCTAGTAGGACTTTGGGTGAGATTCTAAGGAGAAGTCAACAGCTTCCAGTTGAAAAGCTTGAGTTTAAAATATAACTGGCAATCTCTGCTCTCTGAAAAAAAAGTAAAAAAAATGAGACAGAGGGAATGGTCTGTAAAATATTTAAGTCTTTATCTGGTAAGATTCAACCCATCTCATCTTGGGCACGCATGAAGTTAGCAGAGGTACACTCTCTGCTGGGTCCCCCCATCCAGTAATTATATTTCCCCTCCATTTTATGAGTACTTTATTACTTCAAAAGCAGGTCAGATCCCAACAGAGAATGCAGGAAAGTTGTCTGTTGGAAACTGAAGCATTTGCACGCAGTAGATTTGATTTACCCATGATTTACTAGTGCCTTAGTAGTGATCTAGTGGTGCTAGCTAAGGCTACAAGGACTATGTTCTGTTGAAATGGGCCATTGGAAATGAAGGTTTGATAGGGATTAAACCTCCAGTTTGAATGAGCTCTCGCTATTGAGCACAATTTCATCAAGGGAAAAGATAACTCTTCACTTTGACCCTGTCGTTCTCTAGGGAATGCTGATTAACACTGCTGCGTTGTCATCTGTCTAAACAAGTTAATTACTCGTATGTCAGAACCCCCCTGGAAAACTGTGTTAAAGTGCTGTTGAGGGCCTGACTTGATCTCTACAGGCGGGTAAACCTCTGTATGGTGTGGTGTTACCCTACCTGATTGAAGAACAAGGCAGTAATCGCAAGATAAGCTATCAATTTTGAAAGGCTTCCGAAATTCTGAAGCAAAATGGGATGACTTAAGAAAGGAAATGTAGGCTTAACTCTAAATTTTTCTGGCTTTTGTGGATATAAATCAAATCCTCTATTGTTTTAACTGTTTGGGGAGTGCTATTTTCCTGATCTTTCAGATCTCTCTCCTTTTAGTTTTTCTATTGTACTTACTATCATATAAAAATACATTGTTGTTATACAGGATCATTGGTAACACTGGGATCTATTGATTCTGCAAGACAATGTTAGTGAACCTATTTAGACCTAGCCATGTTTTTCACACTGTGCTGAAGAATTCATTCAGAATTTATGCCTGCAATGGTTTTGTAAAATACTCTTGGCACTACAGATCATGCGTCTTCAGATTTCACCACAAGCCAAATTTTTTAGAGGTACAGAGGACCCATACTCCAAAGGAATCTAAGGCACTGCAAGTCCTTACCAGCTCTGCAAATCATCGCTGTATATTTGAAATGTGCTAAATTTGATATAAACACCTATATCTGAGTTACAGTCATCGATGGCATGAAACAAGCAAAGAGGATAGATTGTCAACTATTTCTTCCAATTCTTTACACTCTGGGATTAGGGACATTAAAT
>NW_009187603.1:41618-56945 GCF_000690835.1 Fulmarus glacialis
AGCAGGAAATGAGTTCACGTGAAGCAAAAGGAGACTGCTCTTCAAACATGGGTGGTTAATTTGAGAAACTTCTTGAAACAGTTTGTTGTAGACTCCGAAGGTTTGCATGGTTTCCTGGGGAAAAATACCTGGAACAGAAATCCATCAAGGGATACTGGTTAAACAGAAAGCGTGACTCACTCAGGAATCCTACAGCCTCAAGTGTCTGGGAGCTGAGAGGGTGCTTGTGCAATGCATCACGCGTGCTTGCCCTGCTCCTGTGCTCAACGTATTCAGTTCCAGCCACGCTCAGAGGCAGGACACTGAGATGTATGTAACTTCAGTCCGACCCAACGCAGCTACTTTTACGTTACTATGTCCTCTTCTATGTTTAAAGGATCTTTTTTTAAAATTATTTTTGTTACTTTGTTGCTAACCCTTTCCTTGCACCTCCCCTCCAGTCCTCTCAGCTCCCTTCTCTTTCGCTTCAATGATGTCTATGCAATATTTTGGGGAGTTTTGTTTCTTTATTTGTTTTGTTTTGGTTTTTTTTGTTTTTAACTCTGAGGTTTACCTTAGCACTACTAGTATGTGCTGCAAATAAATCAGTTGTTAAAATTACAGAACAAGTCCTGCTTGCACTTTTCTCCTGGACCTGCCCATCTCATAAGGCCAAGGAAACCTGTTTGCATCAGAAATAATATTTTTTTTAGTGGAAGTGATGTGTGGCTAGAGAGAAATGTGCTCTGCTTTTTAAGAAACTCCAAAACAAATCTTTAAATTGATGTTCAGAGTGAGCAATCATAAAAGTCCAAATCTGGAAATCCTTTCTTAATTTCTGATCAGTCAAGAAAGTCAAAATTCAGGGAGAGCATTTCGTTGAGGATAAAAGCATTGAGCTCCTGAGTGATGCCATCAGGATTTGGTCCACAGATTTGACACTGGAATGCTGACACACCGTTACTACTGCAGTGCACACCGTGTTGCTATAGTTATTCTTTGCTCATATTCAGCACTTAAGGTACTGCTCGGATAACTGCTCTCATGTAGCAAAGCTGGCAAGCTTTCCACTTTGAACACAACATAAAGTTTTCTTCATGGTCACAATCATAAAATTGTATTTCTCAGCTGAGAAAGAAAAAATACATGCAGTCCAGGGGCTCATTTGGTCCTTTTGCAGGAACATAAACCCAAGTAAAAATACTGGGTTGCAGGGCAGCAAGTGGTTTGTGCTGTTATTCATGAGGTCCAGCAAAGCTGGATATCTTCTTTTATCATAACCATGTTATCCGGTTACAGTGCCTGTGGAGTCAGGAAAATTTGGGGCATTGTCATTGCAAATGTTTCTGTTCACGCTTGTTTACCAGTTGCAGAGAGTTCATATAAAATCTCTGGAGCTCTCTTCCAACAGCATTTTGTAGTGTATTAATAATACACACCCTTCTTGACAGTGGTGTTGGCAGTTCCAGAAAGACAAAACCAAAAATAATCTCAAAGCAAATTGAAAACAAATTTGTATTAAAAAAAGTTTGCTGAGTTGAAAAACAATTTCTCATTTATTTTTTAAACCATTAAAGTAGTGTATTCAACTTCACTTGAAACAGCTCTTTCCAGCTGCAATAATTTTGAGACATATACACTTTTTTTTCCCCACCCAGAAAAAGAAGTAAGAGGAAGGCAAATTAAAAATGAAAAGCTTGATTGAAAACTTGAATCATTTCATTTGGAAAATGTCAAAACAAAACATTTATTTTTTTCTCTTGTTTTCTTTCCATGAAAAGAGCAATTCAATGAAAAGGAAATGAGTTCATTAAATCTTTCAGGAAGAACAAATCCGTATTTCTGGTCCTCAAAAAATTTTAACTGACAAATGTTGCCAAGCTCTACCATATAAAATTTCTCCTCTTCCTTCAAATGCTGTGATTTTCTATGCAACACCTAGAATACGTGGGTGGTTATTAATTTGTTAGGTGCAAAGAAATAGTGCAGAGATTCTTAAAAGACATGTTCCCTTTTCTACCCTTGGCCATAATGGCTTTCCCTATTTCACTTAATTGTTTTCCATCAGTTGATCTTGTAGTACTTATTTTGCAGCCTTTGCCTCTTCTGCCACACCTGTTTCTTTCTTACCTTTTTTTCTCATTCATGAACCCAATGAGAGACTTCTGCCCTGCGGCCTTTCCCATTTTCTCTGATGACCTGAACTAAAGCTCACTGAAAGTTGTGGAAATCAAGCCCTCTTGATTTCAGAGGGCTTTGGATATCAGTCTAGTGGCATCCAGTTTTCACCTTAACCCTACTAAAACCAATTTCCATGTCTGAAATGGCATGACTTTATTTGTTTTTGTACAGTGCATGCTTAAACAAAACTTTTTTCTTTTCTCATTAAGCATTTCTTGTGAAGATCACTAGGGTAGATGGAACATTAGGAATATTAATCCTAATGGATTAAAGGCACTTTCCAGGTCTAATATGCCAGATGCAGCTTCTCCATTTCCGCTTTCATCACACTTCTAGTGGGCTCCCAGTGGGCTTCATTCATATATTACAGTGTGGAATATTTTTGTGGCTACACTAGTAACTATGGCAATTTATAATGGTGTACAATTATGTTCCAGCACAAGAAACAGTGGAAAAAGAAAATCAAAAGTGATAATGATACAATACAGTACCAAACTCACCCCTGAACCCTTGCAGTAGCTTCAGGTTAGTAAATCCATTTAAGTTTATTGGCTCCACTTTGCTAACAAGTATCAGAAGAAGGGGATAGCTGAGAAACAGCTCTGGAGACAGGGCAAGACTAGAGAGTGGGGGTCTCCTTGGAAAGCGTATAAACATTTCTTCACGGAGTTTGCAAGGCTTGTGCTTTGAGTGATGCGATATAGTCCTGTGAAATCTGCAGCAAAATTTGTCTTGATGCCTCCCTGGAGCCAGGGGCCTGGTGGGGGAAGAGCTAGTGCTGTGGGGATTTTGGGGAACCTGTATTCCTGCATGAAAGGATTAGAAACAAACCAACCCAGGTCTGAAGCTGGCTGTCAGGGGAAGCCTTGGTTCACAAATCAGCACATCTTATCTAATATTGGGATACTGGGGTCTGAAAGGATCAGTTGTCACCCTCTTGCAGAAAAAGAAGAAAGAGGAAGGGAAAAAAAAGGAAGAAAAAATGATTCTTAGTTGATGCAGCTGGTATAAACGTGAACATCATGAGAATGCAGGCACAGGCCACATAGGCTGCCACCTGCCAGAGAAATGTCCCAAACTGGTGGGGGAAGCAGGTAAAAGTATTCAAATGCGGCATGGAGGAACACACCACGGAGCTCAGTTTGCTGCAGGAGAGGTGAGGATGGTATGAACCCACTGCCAGGCCAGGGCACCCTGGGGAGGCTGTCTCAAGCCTGTGCTGAACAGAAAGAGGAGGTTTACAGCATATCACAGCTCAAAAGAACAAAGATTAAAACCTACTAATATTATGGACAAGTTTCCCAAACTTGTTTCATATTTGTACCTGCACAATTCAAGGACACGTCTTGCTCATATATTTTGAGGGAAGTTCTGTCCAATTTCTTAATCAGGACTCCAGATTAAAAATTTTAAAGGAAGATGTGACATATATAGAGGGACAAATTTCAGGTCATTGCATTATTCTCTCTAACCGTAATTTACAGTGATTACAATGTTTTCCAGTGTAATTTTAATTTTATATTCCTGATGTTTGGATTATTAAACAGTAACATGCTATTAGTGTTTATCCTCTTTAAGCCACTGATACATATTAAAAACTTTAACTCAAGCATAACAAGCATTTTTCATATCCGAGAATGCAGAAAATTTTTCACTGTGATATTTTTCATGACAACAGTATATTTGTCATGGCACAGCCAACTACTGCAGTAGGTTTCGTTCAGATTTTTTTGTTTGAGAAGGAAGCAAGGATACTAACATTTACGAAAATATACTTCTATTATTTTTAATTTATGTATTATTGATAGTGATAAAGAAAATCTCACCAGAATTTAAGCTTCAACCTCTGTGAGAACAATGTTCATAGGGTTTGTAAGTAAAAAATACTCTTTTTCTCTTTGAGGTTTTATATATTTTCCAATAAATTATTCAGTGTTTCACATTATGACTCTTGAGCTTGCTCTCAGATCTATTAAATCCCTGTATATGTAAGTTTTACGAACACTGTTTGTAAAGATCATGTAGAGTCTAAGTGCATTAGTGACAGGGGTCATGAAATATTGAGAGATTTAACCGCATCTGTGAGATAAATAAGTATTTCTCCCAGAGGTCTAAAAGCTGGCCTGTTCACATATAACACAAAGCCCTGTGCAATATTGACACATTATATCCTGCTATTTGAAATTAATCTGTAAAATAACACTAGCTCCAGTATCAGAGTATTAGGGTACTACAACCATCCCAGAAACTCAGGGTGATCCAGGGAGGGAGGTGTTTTTTAATCACAGCAATCGTAGAGAGAGGGGAAGGAAATTAAAGTGAAAAATAAAATATTCTTAAATCCACAAAAGCTTTTTTTAGTTAAAGTTAATTGACTGGTAGAATCTCCTTTTGTGTTCTTTTTTTATTCCCCCAGTCAAGTTCACAGCAGAATATCAATGAGTTTTGTTGAAATGGAAACTTTTCACTGTGCATAATTAGAGTAAATGAAACGTGCATCCATTCTCAATGTGCTTCTTTTATTTCCGTAAAATTTAATTTCTCCGAGAATGGAGGCAGAAAAAAAATGGGGTGAATGTCAACTTACATGAGAAGGGATTGAAAATTTCAACGCCAGCTCAAGAACAATGATTGGGATCAGAAATCTTCCCCTGTGATAGGGGCAAACACTTCTTCTCAGCCCGATTTGTGTGCCTCGGTTTTGCCTGTGAAAAGCGAGCACCACTAACAAGAATTAAGCACGTGGAGGTGTAGAGAAGCAGAGCAAATTTGTGAATGTCAACTTACATGAGAAGGGATTGAAAATTTCAACGCCAGCTCAAGAACAATGATTGGGATCAGAAATCTTCCCCTGTGATAGGGGCAAACACTTCTTCTCAGCCCGATTTGTGTGCCTCGGTTTTGCCTGTGAAAAGCGAGCACCACTAACAAGAATTAAGCACGTGGAGGTGTAGAGAAGCAGAGCAAATTTCCCCTGAGTACAGGGGCAAACACTTCTTCTCAGCCCGATATGTGTGCCTCGGTTTTGCCTGTGAAAAGCAAGCACCACTAACAAGAATTAAGCATGTGGAGGTGTAGAGAAGCAGAGCAAATTTCCCCTGAGTATGCTGCTGGAGTAGCCTGATCTGAAAACCTACTGCTGCTCCTCCGCCTTGAATTTGCTAAGCGTTGACTCCCATTAATACAGCTAGAGCCAAACTGCACACTGTCACGACCTTCCCGAGAGGAGAGCCCGTGAGGGATTAGCTTCCCAAAGTCGCCTTGCTTGTGATCTGTGTCAGATCTGAAGGAGAGCTACGCTTGCTCCAGATTGGTCCATACCGGAGATGGGAACTGTAAAGCACAGGATTCTGGTGAGTCTGACCCCGGGAAGCGGGGACCAGCCAGGTTAAAGCAGTGGGGCTGTAACGAACCATAACTCTTTCCATTTCAGCAGTGGCCCCATCAATGCTGCGCTGCACCGGGTGCTGTGCGTGCCGAGGGGAGGAGGACAGGCCCCCGAGGCAGACAGAGAAAACAGGCAGGGAAGGAAGAAAGAAAACGATGTCATGCTCCTCTTTTGCAGATGGGGAGATGGGGCAGGTGAACGTTGGCCAAGGATGCGCAGGAAGACTGGGCAGAGGCTGGAGCTATGCTCCGAACTTCTCCGCGACGTCCTCGGGGCTGTTCTCACGAGCAGAAGCGGCCTGCCCACTCCACTTGCCACCTGAGGCTTCATCACCTGCTGCGGTGCCAACGCTCCTCTCCCACCTCAGCTGCAGAGTGGCATGCCTCTGCTGAAGGCACCGTCCTGGTGCTCGCTGTGAACAGGTTTTCCTGTGCTTTTGCAACAGGCTGGGAATGTGCACGTGGCTATAGGAACCAGAGCACAGCTGCTCCGTGGCAGCCTCCGCTGGCCGCCCTCCCTCAGATGGGGTGCCGTGGGTCAGCCGTGCTCCTGGGAACACAGCCCTTGTCTCAAACTGGCCTTTTCCTGGCTTAAATACCCGTGGGGCTCAGCGGTACGGCAGGGTGGAGCATGAGAAGCGGTTAAATGCAAAGATAAATTTCTGTTTAATTAAACTACTCCCGTAGGACTTTTCAGTGTGATTGAACAGGCCATGAAAGCCCTCTGGATGTGCTGAGGCACACTGCACTCCTGGTGTGCTTTTGTGGATGCCATCAGGATCAATGGAGAAACCAACATAACAGAAGTCTGGAAAACTTTACCTTGTCAGATCCATCGCACTGGGCTTCCAACCATGACAGGCAAAAAAAGACAGAGGGCCGCGCATATTTCACTCAGTGGGGCCAGTTTTCCTGTTTTTATTGTCACTGGATTTCTAAATTACAGAAGTTGAGACACAAAACAATAGAAGATGCTCTGTAAGGATGGCTGTTCACACTCCATAGTTCTCTGAATTGAGACGCCTCCTGCTATAAAACTTGAAGTTTACCAAGCCTGAAGCAACTATCTGCTGCTATTATTCACTTATTACTGCAGAATTGCTTAGCAGTCCCACAGGAGATCCAGGGCCCTGTTATACCCGGTGCTATATGAGCATGCTGTGAGAGGCAGAGTCTGTCCTGAGGAGCTGCCAGCCTGAGCAGACAGTCCTGTCCCAGAGAGGATGGAGAGCTGGCCAGCTGCCCGCTCGGCGCAGGCAGACCGCAGTGGGGGTTAGCTGGACGCTAGGCTGCAGCTGCCAGATTGTCTGCTGGGCAGATCATCCCGACTTTAGGAGGTGTCTCAGATCAGTGGAATTAATTGCTTATTGGACATGCCCATATCTCTCCCTTTTAAGTAGTTTAAAGGAGAAGACTAACTTTTAGGTGGCTGAAGGCAGCCGGGATAAGCCTTTCCCAAAGTCATATGCTCAATATCACACAGGAAACCTGTCAAGGATTGAGTGGGGGGGGGGGGTTGAGTCCTGGTTTACCACCTATTCCACAAAAGTACCTTTCTTCTCCAGTTCATGAGAGGTTAATATGTCACCAGTATTTGCCTTAAACCAGATATAAATGTTCACACCTCACTTTAGAGGGAAGGGAGTTGGTACACAGCATCCCTCTTCCTGTCCCCCAGCTCTCCCCTTCCTTGTACAAAGCACAACTTATTTTCTAGAAACACCATCCTCTTCACCTATTCCACAAAAGTACCTTTCTTCTCCAGTTCATGAGAGGTTAATATGTCACCAGTATTTGCCTTAAACCAGATATAAATGTTCACACCTCACTTTAGAGGGAAGGGAGTTGGTACACAGCATCCCTCTTCCTGTCCCCCAGCTCTCCCCTTCCTTGTACAAAGCACAACTTATTTTCTAGAAACACCATCCTCTTTCTTTCATCCTCTGAAAAATGCTACTCTTGCACTTTTATTTTTTGCATCCTATGAATAAACATATCAATTGATGAGATACACATAGCAGTCAGACCAGGAAATGTGAAACATATTGTTATTAATTTGGGTCCACATAAATCTTTGTTTGTCACAGAAAAAACAGATCGACTATTTTTAGAAAACATTCATTCTTTTGTTTTGTCTGCCAAGCATTTCCAATCTGAATCTCAGAGAAAAAGCAATCTGTTACACTCAGACGTTTGTGTGATGAGGGGTTCTATCAGGTGCCATGGCAAACAAGTGTGTTCTCTGTGCAGCATATTCAAATTCTTCCAGTACTACTTCACTTCCCTCCCCAAAGCACAAACAGTGGTAGCTATGCCGTAAACAAAGACTGAGCCTAGAGCTGACTTAGCTGTGCTTGAGGAGAAACTCTGTCCATGTCTTTGTGCTTTTTTTTCTTTGTAATTCCTCTGTCAGACTTTTTACCCTGCTGACCCTGAGCAAATTTGTCAGAGCAAGATGGTCATCTAGTTTTACAGGCTGGGGCAAAATAAGCAGCACAAGACTAGAAACAGAAAAGCAGAACACTGGACTATAAATTGCAAAATCCCGGAAGCTAAACTCAAGGAGGGGCAGAAGTTGAAACACTAATGCAATATGAAAAGAGGCATGCCATTTAAATCAGCAATGTAAAGGGTCAGTCTGCTATGGGAGCATAGGAATTTTTGCCAGCTACTCTCTTTTTTTACCTTGTCACGTCTTTAAAGGGTTTTATTTCTCTGAAGATGAGGAAATTGCATGCTTTCTTGAATAGGATTCCCTGATAAGGTGGTATTCCCATTACTCCCCTGAAAGTAAAGTTTCCACTACAGGGTAACTAAATTAAGATGTAGAAACTAAAGCAATATGGGCCATATAGGAGGTGTATAGGAACCATTTTCTCCTATGTAATAATATTTTTTGTCCAAGGCACATTCCAAAGCTTATGTTCACAGTAATACAACAATGCTGCAAATTTAGTAGGTCTCATATTTAATCTCCAGCTGAAGTGACAAACATAAACAATAAAAACTTATCCCTGACAACAGGCTGACACTACTGACACATCAGTCAGCCCTGATAACGCTGATCAGAGTCTGCTGATCGGTTTCAATATCCTGCAAGGAGCTGATGTATTTGTACTAAAACATTCAAATATGTTCCCTTCTATCCACTCAGGGGTGAATGCTGTTAGGCAGCAGCTTCTCTTCCCCAGTCCCCCTCCTCCTCGAGAAATCTCTGACATGCAGAAGTGCACAAGGCCTGGTCTGGTTGTCACTTCTACTTAACATCCTGGTGCTAGGGCCAACGTGAGAGGAACTCATCTGGAGTAATAGGGTAATAGGGGAAAGGGATTTCTGGGTCTTGCATTGTCTTGAATTACTAAGGTAAAAATACTTGGATAACGCTGTTCCGGCATTCTCTCTGAGCTCTGTTTGTCTTATTTCAGGTACCAGCGCTGGCTAAGTAAGCATGAAGTGCAGCATCTGCTTTGCTCTCTGGAGAGGCGTAGCACTGAACAGGCTCCCCCTCCACAACAGAAAGCATTAGGGAAAGCTGGGGTTGCCTGAGCTAAGATTCCTCCTGGAGCTGCCCCGGGACAATTGCAACTCTTCCGCACCTTCGCTGGTGAGCACTTGTGGTGGAGTTGCTTGGTAGCTCCCTATACCTAGTCCATATTGGTTGAGAAAGCTTCCCGCCCTGACAGCACACTTCAGAGTGCGTACTTAATATTAACTGTACAAGTATGTGATAGATTTGAAATGAGAGCAGCTCATGGATAATGAGCAGCTTGAGTATCCAAATCTGGGCAGCTCGTATAGCCAAGTCCATGTATTTCAGATTACTTTTGATAAGAAGCAGAAAAGATACAAGAAAGGGACAGGAACCATTTGTCAACAGTTTTTGTGAGGATTAAGGAGTGAACAAGTGTAGTTCATTTGTTTGAAAAAAAATCTGAATTGCAAGAAAGAACAAACTGGGTAACTTAGAAATCCTGCAAATTTGCCAAGCATCACATAAAACTACAGAAAACATTCTCGTCCAAGATAATGTGCTCTTCTGTATGTTATACAGAAGCCCAACATGAAGAACTTGAGGTGGATTCCCTATTCAGCACAGCACTGGAGGAAAATCAGTCCTGATCCTCTAGGCTCATCGTCTATCCCAGTTTGTTCTTTTCCTCACTCCTTCCATTCTCGACACCTTATGTTTTTATTTTCACCACAGTTGTCACCCCTCCTTCGTGTTTCAGGACTTCAAGTAATCTCTGTTTGACAAGAGTTAGGAGGAAACCTCTTTGATAGGCTGATTACATCACAGGTTTTCAATAGCTGGTTTTCTTGCGCCATCCTCTGAAGCATCTAATCCTAGAAACAAGATGCTGGGCACCAAGGGCAGTGGCTCAGATCTGGTATGACAATTCTTACATTGATGGGTGCCCTCTCGCTTTTCTATTGCCCATTCCCTCGAATTCCTGTCTCCTCTGTTCTCATCCATTCTTCTGTAATTCCTCTCCTTTTTCAACCTCCTTCAACTCAGTTCAGTTTAATTTCTTATTTTCATTTTCTCTTCCTCTGCCTCATCTTTCAAATACACAATGCTTATATTTTTGCTGCTATGACCAATAGTCTAATGATGATTAATTTGGCTCCAGCAGTATCTTTGGATGCAATTTTCATAGCCTTTCTCATGTTGTTGAGAGAAGTGAATGCACTTAGACTCATAATCTCTGTCCACGAACAGAGCAGAGCATTTCAGGAGTCAGCGTTTGTCCCAGGCATGTATTTCTCCACATATCCATTTCCTGACAGAACCCACATTTATCAGCTTTCAGGGCATAAGTGTCTCTTCAAGCCTCCAATTTCCTGGCATGACAGTGATGGTATATCTTCAAAGTTCAATATTTCCTTAGTGCTGATGATGTACCTATACCCTGAGTTACATTTGTGTTTTAGTGGTGCTTCAGCATATCTCCTCAGGCTGCCACTGAATGAGTTAATATCTGGCCAAATTCAGATACTTAGAGTACAGCTAATGTCTAAGCAGGTCACCCAAGGTTCCCACTATAAACATTTTAGCATACAAGTCATCTCATCCCAAGGTAGAACAGTCAGATGATTTGCACCTGAAACTGTTTTTCTGAGCTGAGATACAAGCAAGAGGAATCCCACCCACTGAATTGGAGGGGGACAATGATGCTGACGCCCTTCACTTAAGGTAGGCATAGAAACCAGTTACTCTCCTTTATGGAGAAAGGCGGCCTTCACTCCATATGTAGGCATTCAACTACTATCCAAAATGAAGGGACATGCAGGGCACGTGGTGGATGAGCTGATTTCCGCTGGTTATGGTTTTGCGTATCGGTGGTAGGAGGCAATGGGGAGTTGGACAGATGCATGAGATAGCCTGAGCAGGCACTGAGAGCATGGTCTAAGGGACGGGGCATGAAGGAGAGGTACTTTGGGCTGAACGGTAGACAAGAAAATCTTGGAAAATTGGTCACATTTCTCTGTTGATCTGCCTCTGCTTTATTGAGGGAAACAGGACATTGTGTGCCAAATACATGGGCTCACATCAAAGAACAACCTTATTCCACCTAATTTTTCTCCACAAATGAAACATCACCCAGGGTTTTGACTAGCATTTTGAGCCATCAGGGTCACCTGTGTAGCTCCCTTCAGTACTGATCTTTCAGGTCCCAAAGCATAGATGAGCCCTGCCGTTTGTCTGACACTATGGGGTGGGTCCTTCTTTTCTGAAAAAATGTATTAGCATGCTTACTGTCAGTTTGTGAACATCAAATATTTATTAACAGCATTCTAGTATTTTATATTGCCAGTGTTTCTTTACATGTGTTTTATACCAGTTGCTGACAAACAAATGAGTCCTCCTAATGATAATTATTTTGGGACAAAAACTCTTTTTCTAAACTATATTTACCGGTGTTTGGGAAGTTGGAAATCACGTTGCTTTTAATAAATGAAGGACACTCAATTTCTCTTGTATGTTGTTGTGTGTGCAGGATCCACAAGTTCTCATGCCTTCCGCTACCCAAGCTACAATAGAGCTGGACCTGAGGGTCCAGTTTGTGGAAAGAAAATAACACAAAAATAGCACAAAAATAGCACCAGAAGAAAGCTTTTTAGTTTACATTTTGTTATGCCCTAGATGTCTCCAGTAAATAGGAGTGGTACAGTGGCAGACAGCTTGGGTTCACTTTAGTCAGCCAGGAGTGATACACTACATAAAAACAGAAATTAATGGGAACTGGCTTATGAAGCAAGGATATTGATAAAATCACCCTGTGCATATGGGAACTGCAGAACCAAGTGAAAGGCGGGTTATAGGTCCTGTATGAATACATGTCAGATAGGTTGTGTATGAATCAGTCAAGGCAGAGCACACATAGGATGTTCAAGCAGGAGGACAACATATCTGAGGAGGTGGAGCTGAAAACTGTCTACTGGTAGACCACAACTGGGGGCAACGGGAATATCTTGGGAATGATCCCCAGTACGCAGGCCCCAAGTGTGCAGCACTGTCACACAGCGACACAAGCCAAGACAGATAATTGCAAGGATCTAAATGGTGCTCAGACATTACTGGATGTCTCAGGGGAGAAGTCTGTACGTCATGTAACTACAGGCTCCTACCTGAGTTGACTTCCTAGGCTCTACATGCAGTCAAATGGAGAAGATTTCTCCTGCAAAAGGCAATATATCCTAAAAAGAATACTCTGAACTTTTCCATGAGCTGTCTAGGAGAATGAGGGAAACTTAGCTCCAAATGTAGGCATCTATATAACTACAAGTACTTTTAACATACCCTATTCCTTACTGGGTATCATTTGTGGGAGCATAGGGGCACAATTGTCCGGCCTCTGGCTGCCCTACTTTACTTCCTGCTTCATAAGCCAGAAGACATAGTCCTGTAGCTATGGGGGAAGCTAGAGGACCTGGGGGAAGCCAGCACTGCTCTGCTGCTGTTCCACATTACGTAGGGCTCTTTGCCATTTTTTTCCCGGAACTTGGCCCATCTTGTGCCATTTTCCTTCCAGTCTAAAGAATGATGTCCAGATCCAGCCCGGGGTTTTTTGTCAGATGGGTATATGTGATGGCCTGCTTTATGCTGGCAAGTTTTATGGGTCTCTTTCAGAAACACACAGAAGAAAAAGCTATATGTAGGTATAGTGCAATAGGATAGATCAATGGATTTAGGATTGAGATTTTTCTTCTTTACAGAAGGGAGCAGGTCTCTCTATTCTTCTAATATACATATAAGCGAAAGAAACTCCAGATGGCTGATGCTTAGATTTGGTTGCTAAAAAATGTCTAAGCCTTTAACATCTGAAAAACTCACAATTTCCAGGCACAGTTACACTGTCTAAAGATCTCTGATAAGTTTATTTGTGGCAACATGGAAAATGAGAGAGATGCATAATAATATAGAAAACTCTTATATGGCTGCACTATCAATTATTTCATGGAATTCTCTGGGATACTTTTACGCTTGCAAAACACAAGGATCATATAACACAAGTATTTTTTTGGCTGCAGCTTTTCAGAAAACCTGTTACTATAACATGCCCAGCAGTTTGCATTATGCAGAGTAAATACACGCTGTATGCTCAAAGAACACAGGGTCCTAACACATAAGAATGCTCTTCTTTGGAGGAAAAAAAAAGGTCACCTTATGATGACCTTAGTTACTAAAAACATTTTTGCCCTTCGTAGTTCTTACATATTCAATATTTTAACTAAAAACTGCAATGCCGAAGTGTGACATCTTTTTCTCTAATTATTTTCCATGGAAATTCTTCTCTCACACTTCAAGGTCAAGAAAGGCATTCCAGCCAATGCCTGAAAAATAATAGTGTAAAAATGCACATTGATTTAGATTTTCAAAATTGATTAGCAGTTTAAGACTGTGACTGCAATTTATGTGGTGTTTCCAGTTTACTAGAAGCTAAAATTGATTAGCACTTTTTGAAAAGTACCATGCTAATCAAGGTAAATTAAGTCATGAAATTACTTGATTACTAGACAATTTGCCTTTTCAGAGACTCTTTAAATAAAACTAGTTTGGTAAACATTTTCTGACAGCAGATTTGCTAGAACTATTACTTGCACTGGGAGAAGATAATAATTTTTTTCTTTCATGCTTTTTCTTTTGTATTTTCTCATATCTTTTCCACTAAATAACAATCCCAGTCCATATTGCTCTACTGGATTTTTTTTTTCCTTTCTTGCACTTTTCACTTCAAGACTTAATTATATTAAACCTGATAAATAACTCTATGTGCTATCACCCTGCCTGCTACCCTTGTACGGTACAGCAGAATAATGCGTGGACTACAATCTGGAAATCTAAGTCTGCCGCCCCAATTAGAAATAGTTCCAGCAGGAAAGAAAGTCTAACAAATCTATCTTCAGACTCCCTTCCGAGTGTGTATTTTATGTTCTAGAGATATGTATATAGTTTTAATGGGAAATACTCCTGAACATTATTTTCACTTAAAGGTGATACACATAAAAAATATATTAAGCCAAGCTAAACAGATTTTTAAATTATTCCACAAGAGGTGATGGAGACAAAATCAAATAATCTCCATTGTCTGTGAGAGTGCTTCAACTCTTAACTGTGAGTGAGGTCTACCTTAAGCATTGGCCTTGTGGCTCCTTCGCCTGCTTTTTCTCCCAACCAGCTAGTATTTATTTGGTGAGGGGATCACCACAGGTCAAGGTACCTCTGAGGACAGACAGCTGCGTAGATTAAGGTATCACCTCTCACGCATGCACACATGCACACACACTGGAGATGCTGAGCTGAAGTCTGCCTCGTCTTTTGTTCAGTTCTTCACCCCCAGAAAAAAATTCTGCATAAATAGAGATATGTAATGGAGAATTGCACGAACACACTGTATGCCAGGCCAGTGCTCTTTACGTGACAACATAAATCCTTGTCTGCAGCCTGTGGCACCTCCGAGAACAGAGACTACAGTCCTTGCCAAACCCCTCCTAGCGAGGCTGGCACCAGTGCTTCGTGCTGTTTAAGCCAGATGCTTCTTGTTTAAGAAAGTGATTGGAAACATATAGCAATAAAAAACTAATGTTATCTGTGTTCTCATCTGGCCAAGATGTATGGAGCTCAAGGATGGTTTACTTTAGGAGTGGGCTGGAATTCCTGATTTTCTGTGGGAGATGGTATAGTAAACTTAAGAGAGGAGATGTGGCTGTGGGGTTGTTCGTCAAGTGAAACTTTTATAGGGTGATGTGATACTGGCATGAAAGTCTCCTGCTGGAAGGGAGGAAGGGGAACACACAGGCAGAAGGAAGGAGAATACCTATGCAGAAAAATGAATTTAAACCCTGAAGTATTTCTGTATTTCCATTTTCCCCTTTGTATATGATCAGATATTTTGCACAACGATTCAGATATCACTAAACATATGTAGATCTATGCAAATCTGCAGACACCTGGCTTTTGTTCTGATGATATTGCCAGCAATGCAGATAGCTTTGTTAGAAAAGTTAAAAACTAATAGCAGTAGCTCTCTGTATCCAAGGTTCCTACATTTCTGTTTTCCTTTCCTCTCCCCTCTTGTTTGTGAAAGGCTGCCCTGCCCATCTTTCTTCAGACCATTTCCATTTCCAGTAAGGAGCTGTCTTGTGTGGGAATCCTGCCTCTGCTTTCACGTCCCCTCCACCCTCCACAATATTCAAAGGTGTTGATCTGGTTTTGGCAAGATATATGATTTTTTATATGTTTTCAATCTTTTTTTTTTTCAGACTGTCCCTCTTTCC
>NW_009187603.1:56976-63054 GCF_000690835.1 Fulmarus glacialis
TTCCAGCCTAAGAAAATATGTAGTCTTTTAAAAAAACCCAACAACAAACAACCAGACCTTGAGAATTACAGTTCAGGAAAGTAAAAAATATGCGCAGAGTGATAACGAAGCATGGGCAGCCACGCTGTGTGGCAGAGATTGCAAGCTGAATGTTTTGCTTATGCTCATATTGATTGTAGCTATCTTTCCAGTTTCTCACACGCACCTCATAAATTATACACCCTTGCAAACTGTGCCAGTTGGCATTTAAAATTTGCCCCTTTACCACTGGAAGAAAAGGAACAATTAATGAAGTGGTGACAACTGGTGCTTCCTCCCTTCCTGGGGAGACAGGAGACAGGGACAAAACCCATCCAATGTGGATGACATATTCAGTTACTAACACCACCACAGGAAATTCCTTGGGTTTAGATCTGAAAGCAGAGCAACACGTTTTAAGATTCCATTTCAAAATATTTTTACAAAAAAAGGAGGAAAAAGGAGATGGTAAGGAAGCTACACCCCTCTCCAGTTCCCCTGGGTGATTAGTGCCTCCAGGGGCTTTTGCCGCTCTGTTTTTCTTTGCAGCCACGCTCTAGAGCCATATGCTTTGCACTGCCATAAATGCACTGCTTCAAATGTCAGAACTCATTTACTCTGTCCCTTGGAAAAAGAACAAAACAAGTCAGTTTTTGAACCCAATAATGACAATAAACAGCAGTAGTTGTTCAAAAATAACCCAGATCAGGAACTAAATAAAGAGGACGCTGTTTACGCAGTTAACCATTATCCGTGCTGTTCCTACTAGCTTTTACTAGTCATATGAGCCAAGCCTTGAAGGACGAAACACTTGTGCTTCCTAAATTTCCACTATAGTGATGATAAGAAGTGTGACTGTCCTCAAGCACACATGGGAAAAACAAACATTAGCTGCTAACTTGGATGTCACATTTTCAAGCTGGGCTTGTTTGGATGCATTTGCGTGGCATAACACAGGGCTATGTAAAGATATCCAGGCTAGCGTGTACCCTGGAAGCAGCATGGTGCTGTTAAAGAGGTCCCTTCAAATGCAGCTATGTTACTTTCAGCAACCCAATATTGCACCCTATTGGTAATCGCAGAAAGCCATATTCAGAATTTAGTAGTTTTATATATGTAGGTGCCGATATAGACGCCTTTCAGAAGTCTGTGTTTGGATTCCTATTTTTGAAAACCTTACTCACGGTAGTCCTTTTGTTTTCAAACAGATTACGTCCTGTTTAAAGGGGTGACCCTACTCTAGAAAACATTAATAAACTGTAATAAATTAAAGTGAGAGTGAAATGTTGTCTAAATTCTTCTACGTGGAGCTACTTCACACTTTTGCTTGCTGCATCTCATTTTTCTGTGATTATTCAAAGCTTGTACCTTCCCAGCAATGAAAACATCAGCTCTGAAACTGGAAATTTCTCGAATGCAACATTAATGGTGACATCTTCTGAATGCCCTCTTGCCACCAATGGGATACATGTTTTTTCACATGGTGTGTACATAATTTTCTACAACATCTAAACAAGGCAGCACAGTTGACAAACTTGTTCCTGTTAATTGCCAAATCCTCACTTTCAGGGCTGCATAAATCTTCTCAATAAAAGATCACAGCTGATGCTGTCAGGTCAAGAATCTCACAGCACGTTTTTGGTGCCAAGTCAAACACAAATTCCCCAGGGTTCACACTAGTAACACCTTCTTATATTTATTTTTTTGTTCTGGATCTGTGGAATAACAGCTTCGAATTCGTTCTGATGTGTCAGTGTTTGCTGCATGTGCGGGGCTGTCAATTTCTGAACCACTTGGCTTGAGAAATTGTGCTGTGAGTAAAGTCTCTCTTCTTGCTTCTGGTCCACCACGAGTGAAAGAGTTTCTGTGTGGTTGCTCTTTCTTTGTTAAGTGGTAATAGCTCTAATCTGGTCGTACCGCTTTTTCACACATCTGATTTTTATGCTTTCTACAAAAATTCTGTTTCCTTTACTTTGGAGTCAACCCTCATTGCCTGGCCTAAAGCACTGTATGTCTTGGGTTCAATTGCAACTTGATTGCTGCAGGCAGGCATGGTGAGCCAAATCACCTCCATCCTCCACGTTTTTACCCACAGGACGTAGGGTGCAACTTTAATGTGTGTCTTAGCAGTTCTGGTAATCTCACTGGTAACATCTTACTTTCTGCAGCTCTGGAGGCATGCCTGATGCATAAGCTAATGCCGTAGCTCTCACTTTATGCTTTGTGCAAACCCCAGCCTGTGAAAAGTGATGCCTTGTTTCACCCACACTGCTAAGCCCCATGGGATAGGTGGGAGACAGAGAACAGTCGCCACCTGCTCTGCTCTACAAGGTGGTCTTGGCCCCACAGAGCTGCCAGCTGATGCCGCTGCTGCTGCAAAAGGGAGCCTGCATAAGGAGCAGGACCCACCACCACCCATGGGGAACACATCGCCCTTCAGACCCTCCTTAAGGCAATAAGAAAAACGGAAAAACCTGAATCAAGGTGAAGAGGTGTAGTTTGATGCTGCCTTCAGCATTTCTGTGGCTCAGATGGATGGCTCGCTGTGCCACAGAGCTGAGGTCTTCTGTCCCATGGTAGCTTGTGTTAGCATCACTCCTAGCTGGGCCAGTCCTCTCCTACTGTAAAGCCACCCGACCCTCAGCGAGAGGCTGCCCCTGGCTCTTGGTGTGGTTGTGCTGTCACTCACATCCAGCCTTCCCAGATTCTGGCTTCAGCAGTCTCTGGGGCCTGATGTGTTTAGAACAGTACCAGGGACTTGGCAAGACATTAGGCTGGTGGTTCAGCTGCACAAAGCTGATCTCACCTTGCCCTGTGCCACTCTGCCAAATGAACAAATGGTGCCAAAAGTACCTCATATTGCTTGGCTGTAACACTGAATTTTTTTTTTTTTTTTTTAACGCTCAAGCTTATCCCCTCGATCCTTTGAATTATAAAGCCATTGTGGAGCTCTACTGAACTGGACCCATCATGGAGCCATTATCGGTGTCCTTCCAGACACCCTCCATAGTAGTTTGTTTAGAGACAAAGCCCCGCACCAAGATCCGTTTTCAAGTAACAGACATTCCAGGCTTCCTACAAGGTCTATCAGGACCTGGCTGGGCTTCTGCTGCCAGAGAAGTCTGCCAAGGGAAAAATGGGCCTGAAGAAGCTGCCACTCCTATTTACTGTTCTTTCATTTGAGGCAGGGGGAGGAAAACGGTGCTTGTGTGCACCTCTCTCTATCTCTGTGGAGCATCTGTTCCCATAGATGATCTTGGCTAAGGATTTTTTCCAGTTGTTTTCTAAAGCCTATCAAATTAGATAGACATTGGTCCTTTCCCTCTGATAAATTTCATATGAACATGGCTCAACTGCCTTTGCTAGATTTGATGCTGGAGTTTGTAAATATCTTTCTGAAGAACAGGTTGTTTGGTTTTTTTTTTTCAGTTCATCATTTCATTTCAGAATTGATCCAATTGGATCAGCTGCAGGCTTATCACAGGAAGTTTTTTTCTCACCTGTACTGATAGACAGATCTAGTGTTGGCTTGGACAGATTGACCTCCATTGAGTCATGGATAGAGAGTGTCTGGGGATAGCCCCAATACACTAGTTAATGAAAGGGAACACATAGACTTGAACTACTAGAACTAACAGTTATGCACGCAACTGGGTATTATCTGTACTCCATGTTCAAATGAATGATGTTGGCACTGCAGGATCACAGATAAAGATGGCATGGTTTTTCTCTTAAATTCCCTTAAAAATTCATTTTTTCTTCCCCCCCCCCCGCCCCCCCCGAGAGTAGAAGCTTCTGATTTGCTTGCCCATGGATGTCTTCCAGTCTGATCTCTCATGCTATCATCACTGATGTGTTCATATGATGATATTGTAGCTGGAACAAAGGGACTGGACAAAGCTTGTGGGTGTCATATACCAATGTGCCACTCTGGTTCTAAATGGATCCTGCACTAAATACAGAGGGATTGTTTGCTGTGGGAAAGAAAGCAAAAGAATCATTCTGTCACTGAAAATAAATTGAAGGTTGCCATACATTGCTGTAGCCCATGGACTTTCTCTCATGTGCTCATTTTTTTCTAGTCGGACAACTTTCACCCTTCTTTGTCCATTCTAAGATGAAACTTCTTCTCCAGCCTTCTTCAAACAACCAAAAAGCAGCCCAAAGTTTGGCTGAAAATCCAGATGGAAGATTACAGAATCTACATATCTTAAATGAGACGGATGAATAATGCAGCTTACTTGTCTAAATCACTCAGAAATCCAAATTACATACCACATGTTACTCCTTAAGCTAGTCAAGAGCAGTTTTCTTTTTTTTTTAATTAATTCAGGCTAAATGCCTTTAATAACAGCAGAGAGGAGAAGAAAGAGCACCGCTGTAAACAGTGTTTTGATTCCATCTGACCCTTGCATTGTGAGATCAGATCTTAAGATACATTATCTGGAAATGTGATGGTCCTTAATTTTTTCCCTGAGTGTCACTGGTTTAAGCAGACTTCACAAAGCTGGCAGTTCATGTAATCTATACGCAGTAGCTGGTCACTCTGCTATGCTTTCAGTTGCTACTTGTTAAAAATGAAAAATGAGAGCTGTACTGACATACAGGTGTGTGTGTTTCTGGGGCAACAGCTTTGGAACACAGCTGTAGAGTGGGTACTTCCAGACACAGCAATATATATATATATATATATGTTTATGCTGACACTTTGCTGAACCAAAATTACAACACTGAATATCTTAAGATAAGATTAAATCCAGATTTAAACCAGGCAGGCTTAGCCAACTCTAATAAATAACATACTCTTTACAGAGATGTAGATTTGCTTGCTTAGAAGTCCATGTATAGCTGGGTGGATTAGTTGCATATTACGAGGAGTAAGCCTTCTGCCTCCCAATAGCTGTGTTCATGCAAACTCAGACACATATGCCTGCATCCATGACCACAAGTGAAATGTATGCGATTTGTACTTGAGGAGAGAGTGGAATCTGTTAGCTACAATGGACACTGTCTTTATAAGCATTGTCCTTTCCTGGAAGCGTTCCAAAAATTGAACAGATGGCAAAAGCCTGATGAATTTTCAGATATTTTGTCTGGATCACAATGCAAGTGACGCACTACCACGATGCACGTTCTCCCCTCCCTTCACTAGCCTGTTCCCAACCCAGTCCAGATATCCCACTGCTAGCCAAAGAAAATATCAGTTTTGTTTTAATATAGTCCCAACCCTAAGCCAAGAGAATGAAATCTTAGCAAGGAAGGACATGCAAGTGCCCTTATTCTTTGCCTTTTAGCTTGCTTTTATTACAAGTCACTTCGGCGGGGAGGCCAAGCTAAAAACCATGGCAGCTAGCTGAATAACAGAGGTGCTGAGCTCTGACCTCAGACACACCTGGCAGCAGGATATCGAGCTAGAAAAATATGCTCAGAGAATTCAAAGGGGATCTGTGGTGAAAGTAAGGCAGTACCTTGCATCTGTTTTGCTGTCTGTAATGCCTTGGAAGGCATAAGCCAATGGTGCTTCCCAATGAGCTAAGCAGAATGAATGCTTGCCTGCTTTGCATGCCATTCTCATGAAAAAATCAATTTTTCATTTTTAAATATAACATTGCACCTACTTACAATTTCTAAGACTATGTACTGCAATTTGCTGGCACAAACAACAGATCCTATAAACTTCAGCAATGTCAGGTGACATCTTTGCGGAGTTCAGTCAATAAATAAGCTCCTCTGTTGCTGACCGATTTCACCATCAAATGACTTTGTTCAATGTTGTGAAAGTGGCCAACCATACCATGTCACTTGAAAGAAAAAGAAGTTTGGAATCTGAAAGCACAGGGAGCAGAAAACCACGCACTATAATTATTTCCCTGGAGCTCCGTCAGTGGGTTTGTGGATAGTCATAGAGGTAAGAACTGCACCTCCCAGGACCTAATCTCAGAGACGCTGAACAGGGACATTTGGGCTCTGCAACAGGAAGCAACTTGGCACCAGCGGTGCCCCAAAAAGAGAATCAGAGCTGTAATCTCAACACATGGGGCTGCCAGATTTCCCAACTGT
>NW_009187603.1:63075-88747 GCF_000690835.1 Fulmarus glacialis
AGTCAGGGTGCTTGCTCTGATAATAAGATCTAGGGAGATGATTAAAGAAAGAAGACAGCAGCTTGGAAAAAAAGCTCTTGGAAGTTTTTCTCTCCTGTGCTGAGTCTTGGCTTGAGTCACCTGTTGACCTCTGATTGAATGCGGCTAAAGGACAACAGGGGTTTAAGACATGGGCAGATCTGGCTTTATCTGAAGGCATTCTACAACAATTCAGTTTGAAGATAATGAAAGACACCTGTTTGCATTTAACTATTTGAGTTTTCTTTTTAAGACTGTTATCAGAAATTAGGCTTTTAGTTGAGCTAGAGAGGTGGTCAGATTTATTCTGTCTTTCTCAAGAAGAACAACATAAAAAATAATTCTCCATAAAACCTTTGGTTGTTTTTTGGACCAATATTTTGACTCTTCTCCCTGTCCTGTGCTGGGCTGCTGTAACTTGTGTCGTCCTCCCTGTGGAGCAATGAGACAGACAAGGACCTAGAACAGGCTCCCTGCCCCTTGAAACAGTCCTTGTCTACTCTGTTCTGTCCCTACAGCCAGGTTTAACCCCTCTAAAGTGGATTAAAATAATCAAGGATCAATTCACTAAATGCTTTTACTTCAGCTGAGAGATGGTTTGTTGCTCTTTGAAGGGGGCAGAGAACACCCTTCAAATTTTGTTAAAATATATTTTAATATAAAATATACTAAGCAGAAAGATAAGAGCAGGCAGTTCTCCAAAATCTGCTCCTGTTTCACACAGCCTGTTCCAGCCAAATGCACTGAGTTAGGCTTGGGACATAGATGCATCAGTAAGATGGGCTGTTGTTATTTTGATTGTTTTGTGCTGAATTTTACTGAAGGTGCCAGCTGTCAGTGATATGAGTGGGTTTCTGGTCAGAAAGAAAATGCTGCAAGAATATACCTTGTTAGGGCATCTATCAGCTCCCTATGGATTCACCTTATCTAGTCAAGTGTCAGAAACAAACACTTACTGTAGTCAGTTCTGTGGAGCCGATACAACTGTCAAAGAAATTGGTATTTCTCAGTATCCTTGATATAATTGCCATGTCCTTTCCCAGACACTGATTCCAGAAATGGTATGCTAAGTCTCTTCTTCAAACACCTGGGTGAGGAAGAGATTTTATTATTTGTTAAGAGGGTCAAAGTAGTAGACGGGGGAACTGAAGCCCTCGGGGACCACAGTGCCAGTCCTGGAAGGGGTTTGAAGCCCACAAGTGCTTCTAGGCTCAGTACTCTGGAGGGAAACACTGCCGGCATCATTGGCACCATCCAGTTGGCTGAGACTGGTACTAAGAATATCAGTTAGTGGTATGTGGGGAAAATTATTTTACAGGAGCACCTACAGGCTGCAGCCAAGAACTGTGTAGTGCTGTGTAGGTATTGTGCATATAATAAGGCACAGTCGCTGCCCTCAATGTGCAGTATAAGCAAAGGAGACAGATGAAGGGTGTATACATGGAGAGGAGGCAGAAATATTATCTCTCTTTTGCAGATGAGGAACCATACAATCTTAAGGTCTGAACGCTAACAACTGAACATCAGGGCCAGATTCCCATAAAAGGAATTGTTTACCAATGTTTTTCATTTGCAAGTAGCAACTTTTAAGACATTCAGGAAGAGAAAGGAATAGTGTTGCATCTGAATGAAAATCCTTAGGTGTTATGGCAATGTATTAAAACATATCACATCTGAGTGTTCGTCAAGTACAATATGCAAGTGGCGAATGCTGCAGTCAAATGTATTTTTCCAAGGAATCAGCTGCTTTCTTATTGCATTTATCAAATATATCTGCATGGAATGATATTTTCTAAGACATGAATCAACACAACATATGTTATAGTGCTTCAGCTTTGTTTTTGTAATGGAAAGAAGCTGCTTTAATAGCATCTGTTGTAGTGCTGGGATCATATCCTGCCACAGTTTCTTAGTGAAAAAACTCCAATTTCAAGTCAAAGAACTTGGATCCAGCATTAAAGGAATGGGTAGGCTCCTTGTGGTCATGCCTGCTATTACCTAGTTATTGTTCTGCTCTCCTCTCCTTAATTATTTAGCAGAGTTAACACAAAAAACATAGTAAAAGAAACACTCAGTGTATCATTTCTGGATGCAGATATTCTTCTTTAAGACAGCAAGGATTTTTGACTACAAAGTCCTATTGAAGTCATCACCTTTTTTCATTTAGGGTTGTACCTCCCTTATGCTCTAGTTGTCTTCTAAAATGTAGATTGTAGATTATCTTCCTTTGAGAGAACAGTAAAATGAAAACTTGCTGTACTGGGACTTGGTAAACTGCCTGTAATCTAATTTTATATTATGGGGCACCAATTACTGGGGAATTCATATGCTACTAAATGTCAGTTCCACTCTTGTCCTGGCAATGACAAAACCAATTTGTAAGTCATTCTAATCACGAGAATGCCATGCTGAAAAATCTCCTTATTGTTCCTTCACAATTCCCCTGATAACTGCAAGAGTATGTCTCTTCAAGGTCCTTCCACCCTTACCACTGCCCTTGCAGTAGAAGGAAGTAGCAGATATTTGGATTTTGAGTCCTTTCTCTAGGGCCAGTAAAAAAAGATAATGGCAGAAGGTTTGAATAGGTTTCTCTCCTTTTGACCCTGCTAAGGTACAAGGAGTTTTACAGAAAAAGGAGCAGTTAGGATCATGAGATTGCAGTAGGTTTTTATCCACTCTAAATACTCTAGCTGTGGTTAATATTTCATATTTCCATGCAGCATAATAGACACAAAGGTGTGCACTGAGTGGAGATGTGATACCTGTTCCAAAGAGCTTCGGTCTAAATCAGTCCCACTGGGATTTCACAGGAAATGGGGAAAGAAGGAAGATGTCTGAGGACAACAGGGAGGGCTTTTAGGGCAATAATCCATGAATTACACCAGTCTCTACTTCCTTGGTTTGGTTTTGTAATTCTTATAAGCAGAACGGTAGTCAAGATATGCAAACAAAAGCTACCCCCGGCACAGGGAATGCCCTTTGAAAATCCCTGTTTATTCAGCAGATGAGGATATATGGACCCTTATGCTTTAGTGATGGGTATTGAAATGCCTGGATTGATACATTTTGCTATATACAAAAATAGAGAGGGGAAATAGAAAACTTTGACATATAAAAGGATGATAAACTAGAAACATAATTTAAAAGAACTCTGCCAGTGTTTGAGTGTCTGGCATTTTCTGCTTCATGAATTGTAATCTTTGATGGGGGCAGGGAGGAGAGCTCATTTCAAGTCAGAGAAGCAACAGAGAGAATTTCTGATGAAACCCAGGTTGGCTTGAAGGTACTAGCCACAGGTAGATCTCCGTGGCTCATGCTGACAAGGTCTGAAGGCTTTTTGTATCAGCAAGAACTTAGGACCGTGCCTGGTCATCCTCCAGAAATAACTCTGCTGGGGCTGGTAGGGTGAGGGGAGTAAGCCACTGTCTGGAGACACATGCTGACTACATGCTAACACAGTGGGATCAGCCCAAACATAGGCAACGTCTCCTGCCCACCACCTACTAAGGTATCTACTATATAGATGTGGGGGTACACAATCACAAGTAAGGCTGTCTGTCAGGTGCATGTAGTCCCTTCTATAGGAAGAGACAAATGGTTCCTGGCTCGTCACGTTCCTGTGAGAAGGGAGGGGAGGCAGATCCCTTGTGGCATGGGTGAGGCTCTGCAGAGCGTACACTGGCCATGATAAACAGAGATTTTGTTTATCAGCCGAGACACTTTCCTAATTCCTTTTTCTTGTGCTGGGTTGCATCATCCTCACAAAGGACAACAGTTCCAGCAGGCAGAAAGGTCATGGCATCTGGCCCCCGGTGAACAGTCCCCAGTATTTTTCTACCATCCTGACCTGGTATTAAGTTGCTTTGAGAACATCCTGCCATGCTGATAGCAAACTGATGATAGCAGAGTCCGCTTACTAAAATGAGTGTGGTCAAGGATGAATTTGATACAAAGATGTGGCACAGAGCTGAATAGAGCTACCTGTTCCCGCTCCCCTCCGCACTGGAATTCTTCTCATTGAGGTGTTTCTGCTCTTTCATACATCCATGCAGATGATGAAAGCAAAACAAACAGAAAAGGCAGTGCGCAGTTGTATTCAGGAGTATTCTAGCAACAAGCTTATGTAGTTGATGGACACAAATACAAAAAAAAAAAAAACCACAAACACGTTCTTTGCTTACAGCTTCTTTTTTTTTCCCCTGGAGATTATTATTCTCTATATTGTACCCCAGTATTATATTCAATGCACTAAGCATCCCAGGTGATGATGCAATTTTGACAACATTTTAATTTATTGACAAAGTAATGTTGCCTCTGAAAACCTGGAACATGAGGCATATTCCTACTTGTAATCTCCATTGCATGTAGTTATATACGATCACTTATCGATCCCCTAGTCGCCTGCACCCCTTAGCATGATTCCTCTATCAATATAATGTAAAATGACTGAGTTTCAGGAAGCAATACCTATTCTGTGCTTGGCTGCAAGTCTGAGCTCTGTTTTAATATTAGCTTATAAAAGTTGTCCCTTAATAAACACTGAAGTCTTCTGAAAGGGGGAAAAAATGTCAGTGTGGTCCTTTTGACCTGTGGAAGAGATGTAAATTTACTCACCCTAACTGGAGAGCAACCATTGCAGACCTAAAACCTAATCCTTTAAGCTATCATGTTTGCTCAGTAGCAAAGAAAATGATGTCTAGGGACACTACGCAGCAGTTCCAAATCACGAGTGTATGTTTTCTAAATATAAGGAGCAGCTTTCCCCCTCATAGTTATAAATACGGCTGTGTCACCTATATGATCCAATGGGCAGCTGTAGCCAACAGAGGTCTGGACTGGACTGACAGTAACAGATGAGCCAGTGGTCCCATGCCCTGCTAGTCAGGCAGCTGGCTCTTCTAGATTAGATTTATCCATCAGGGGAGTAGATGTGGGTTCAGTTAGGAGGCAGCCGTTCTGTTAATGCTCTGTATTGTTAGGCAATAACCTCCGGCCTGTCCCTGGAGCAACTCGTTCATACTTTTCAAATCAAAACACAGCCAGCTCCAGGGTACTGGGACCCTCAGATAATGGCATCATTCCAGCCTCTCGTTTCAAATGCCATTGCTCAGCTGGGGCAAGGAGAGTTGCACCTGACCTCTCCGATGGCCTCACTCATTTTCTGTTGAGCCCAATGAGCTTGATTCATAGGACTAAGGTAAAGAAGAGGAGTGCCTGTCTGGGAGTGTTTTTTGCTACATATACTGAAAGGAGCTACCTGGAGAGCGCCACTTGTCAGGCGGATGACTAATAAAACATGTGATACTAGCACATTTAACAAGCACAAACATCAGCATCTTGAGCAGTAAATGTGCATTGCCTAGCTTTTTGGACTTTTCCTGAGCATAGTAAATCTGTACAATCAACACCAGAAACATGGACAAGAATGCACATGCAAATAAAAGGCACGCATATCTCCTCACATATCTTCAGCTCTCATCCCTCTCCTGATAAAAGTTCTACATTTCAAAAGCCATCAATAAAAAAACTTCTTTCTGAGCCTATTAACACGTTCAACACAATAAAAGGGAGAGAAAAACAAGAGGAAAATGATAGGGGGAAACCAAACCAAACCAAACCACTCTTCTTGCAGTTCTGAGAAGCATTTACCGATCTCATCTCCTGTAGAAAAATTCTGCTCTGTTTCAGGCACTCCTGAACGTACTTAGCACTGCTCTTGAGCACGCAAAACATTCCTCGCAATTGCCTTCGCATCCCAGCAATCCACAGAAGATCTTACACATTTAGTGCAGAAAATCTTTAAAATCTAGTAGATCTTAAGCTGCACACAGGCTCTGAGTGCTCCCACGGCTCCCTGCCACCCCCCTCCTGCCTTTTGCTGAGTTAATCCGCAGCTCTGCCGGCTAAGGGGACTTACCAAGGGCTTTTCGATGGGAGAATGCAGTTAGGCGCTCTCGCACACTGGAATAGCTGCTACCCAGTAATGAAGCAGGAACTGAGAAGTCTCACTCTTTCAATAGCTATTCAGGTAGTGCTGCCAGCTTTCTCTAGCTCTCTGCATACACACACATGGGGGGTGGGGGGGAGACGGTGGGGGAGAGAGAGGGAGCGACGCAATAAACTCTGACTATAATTAAGAGAGCTCCTTTCCACAGCAGCAAGAGATCCCTTTAGCAGCCTTTTTAGCATGATTTCTTCAAAAAGGAATCCCTTGCAAGAAACACTGCATCCTTCCTACTCTCTTCCTCTCCTGTTTTTTTTTTTTCCCCAAAAGAAAAATTAAAGCCAGCTCTCTCCAATATTTAGCTATTGATGTATCACAGGGAGGTTATTGTTGTTTGGAGTTTTGATTTTTTTTTTTCTTTTTATGATGAAAGTTTTATTATGAAATTCAGCCTCGTTTGCAGCCAAAAGGAGACTTGGCTGTGCTCTTTATAAGGAGCAGCCTCTCAGGAAAGCAGTTTAGATCAATAATTTCATGCATTTAATGACAGTACTTATGAAAAAAATAATCTGTGCTAAGCAATTAACTAACTGGGAAGGTAACAGTTTAGCAAATACCCATCACTGCCTTTTTGTACCTACATACACCATTAAGGGAAAAAAACAATACCACATGTAAATTAATAGGAGGATTTATAATGGAACTCCTGAACTTGGAAATATTTTACTGAGAGCAAATGTACGGTGTCCAATGTGCCCGATCCACAAGGAATGAGTTTCCAGTCTGTCAGTCAGTGATGACGGTTACTTGTTCCTAATACACATGAAGTAAAAACTGTCATAAAATTTTGGAATATTATTGCATTTGGCAAAGGGATTTGAAGGATTTAAGAAAGTTAAATCTCCAAGACAGATCCTTTCTTTATTAAAAAATCCTCTTTCTCTGAAGCTTTAAAATTATTTATCCTTTCATTACTTCTGATGTCACCTTTGATAAAAATCAGATAAAATATATCCTCTCCCTAACTAAAAGAAGAAAGTGTTCTGGAAGAGTTCCCTCCATCAGTCCATCTCTCTTTCTCACACATAATCACCCATACACCCGCCTACACACATGCACAACGCGATAAAAAAAGTAACAACTAAGGGAAAAATCATCAATTTCCTTTAATTTACTAACAGCCTTGTTCCCCAGATAGCCATGGTTTTGTCCAGATCTTGGTACAACCACAGTAACCACAGGATCATCTGTAAAGCAGGTGAAGAAAGGGTGAAAAAATTAAGCAGGGCATATGAATGTGACTTTGCCCCCATGAGCAATGCAGGCAGCACCACAGAGCCAGCTCTGCAGAGCCCCAGTGGGACAAGGACTTCAGGAACAGTTGTTTGGTACCACCATTCAGAGGCATGAGGGAAACCTTGAAATAAAGATGGAAATGGGGAGAAGAGAAAATAATTAACAAAAGCCTATTAAAAAAGCAGTCACAACTGAGAGCTGCCTAATTGACAGCTCTATCTAAAACACATTAATGCTCTGCAACGCTCCATGACACTCTTGTTCAGCCTGCTAACCTTTTTGCAGGGGATGTTTTCACACACAGGTGTCCAGTTGTTAATCTCCAAAGCATGTACTTAGTATTTAATTTCTCTTCATCAAAGACAAAAAATTCTGGGGTCTTGCCAAGTTTATTAGGAAGTCATAAAACATGAAACGTTCAGGCAGAGGCTACTTCTGAGGCTTTGACTTGTCTCAGTAGCAGAAGTCTTGAAAAGATGGAAATTTCTCATCTTCATTGCTCCTGCCTCCTTCTTGCTCAGAGTGGACAAGACAGCGGGTGGTGGATACAACCTTGTGTTTAAGCCACAGACCAGCCCTGCCTGGCACCTCTCATTCCTAAAGGGACCCCAGGGCTGGAGGAGCTCAGGAGGCATCTGGAGTCATTGGAGGGCACAGAGAGTAGCAGCCATGACTTCCAAGTCTTTGTTTTTCCTGGTATAAAAAGGAGGGAGTATTAGTTGCCTACAGCCCATACATTGCAGTATCTCACTGTTAGCATCATTTGCTGTGGAAGTTCACCCTTATGAAATGTATGCTCAGTCTCTCTCTTCATCCTTTGGAGAGGTCAGCCAGGAGACTGGTAAGCTACGATGCTTGCAATGCCGGAGAGCTTCTCCCAAGGTCAGAGCTGCTCTGTCAACACTATCGGGGCTTCTCACCAGTACCCCAAAGATAGCCCCAGCTCTTCCCCACCGCAAGCACCCTTGCTGCAGGACCATGAGGATCTTAAATCCCATCGCTGCACTCCCGTAGCTGGTATGTCTGTACTACCACAGTAGGACAGAGCATGGCTTAGAGAAGAGCTGCAGGTATCTGCCATAGGTAGAGCATCTCTGCCTTGCAAGCTGTACTAGCTGAAGTTGTTATTTTTGAAAAGTTTGTTTCTAGAAATTACAAGTAGACAACGGAAATCTGTTTATGTCGTGAAGGCAACCTGAATAGCTGACATTTGACATCTTTTTGCATTGAAACCAAACTTTCCAGCCCTCCAGCTACTCCTCCATCTGGGCTTACTAAAAGAAGGCTTCACAGAGAAGAATGGAAACAAAGGGTTCAAAGAATGAGTATTACCTTTAGAATGATAGGAAGGCTCTATTCTTAGGGGATTATATTAATTCAGTCAGATCCGTGGGTTGTCACTTGTGAGGACATGCAACTTACCCTTTAATAAAAAAGATTCCTTTTTGTAGTGCAGGTAAAGAGGCTGGGAGAGCTCTCCCATAAATTACTGCTCTACAACTTGGAAAGAACTAACAAATCATCTGTGACCTGTGAATCTAATTTTACTGTGCAAAGAACTTTTCCTCTAGGGCTCTTTTCCTCACACATGTATCTATTTGCCATTCTTCATTGACATAAACCAATTTCTGTGGTTTGCCTGTCAATAACTGTACTTAACTTTTAATGTGTAATAGTAAAGCCATTGACCTCCAGTAGAAGCAGGTTCTTAAAGAAACAGCTCCCATTTTCCCTCAGATGTGCAACATTTTGCTTTAAATACATCTCTGAACTGAAATGTGCACTTAATATACTAGAGGATGGGGGTGATATAAGGTTTTTTGTATTTCTTGTGTGGATGCTACTTTCCATCATTATCAACTAGGAGTTTTACACACTGATATCTTGCTTACTGTCTGAAAATAATAAGATGTATCTAATAGGGCATGATACTTTGGCAGTCAGTGTGGAGTGGGTACTGACTGGTGCTAGTATGTCCTAATGATGTTTTTTCCTTTGTCTCTTCATCTTCCTCCAAACACTCTCCATGCATGACTGATACTGGCCAGAAAGGTTACACTGCTAAGGGAGTAGATATCAGCACAAGTTTTATAATGATGTCAGAATTACTCCAGCATCAGTATTACTAACATGGGAGAATTGGTATTGCTTTTACAATTAAAAGAAGTCTGAATGGTCTGAGATATAGAAATACATAACTTGTGCATGCAAACAGCCTCTGCCCTGCAATTGACACCACAGACATAGACCTAATGAAAGCATTTCGCTTTTTGTGGTGATAGCTTAGATAAAGCTGATTTCTGAAGACATAGCCATTCCCTTTCCCTCCTTTCTCACAAAACTCTAATCATTTTACAGTGCAAAGATACAGCACAAAGATACATTACTGTCTTTCAGGCAGTAATTTTTACGTGTGTTAGACTTTGCCAAAATTAAGCATGTACATGTTAATGTCACAAGTGTAAGATTTTACCCCATTAATTAAAGGCAATTTATGGAAGGGAGGTGGGGAATTTTTATGATAATGCTTATATTCTGTTCTCATTTGCATCCAGGTAAACCTGATGTCAATTTAGTTACTATCAATTTGCACCCATAACAACTCTGGTCCGCAACACAAAATTAATCAACCTAGTGTTGTCAAATCTAGGATAGTATGTAAAAACCCAAAAATACTACCTAACACCCCAAGCTTTTGTACCTATAAATATTGATTTATGGCTCTTTTAAGTCCATATGCCACCAGCAGGAACTTCTGCAATGTCGTTGCAGAACCCAAATCTCAAGGTGAGGCTGCATCACTCTCAAGGTGTCCAGGCCACACCTTGTGCCACTGGCATTTTGAAGCCGTTATTCTGAACAGACTGTTTCTCCATAAGTGGAAGAAGTTGATGACAAATGACAATTTTTTGAATTGCGTATCAGCACTAATGCACTGCTTGTGTCAGCTGAAGAGAAACATAATTCTCAATAACGTTTATTAACTAATTAGAATTATAGAGTTTTGTAATCCAGGAGGAACTGGACAGGGAGAAAACCTTTTATAAAGCCTTTGTATTTGTTTTTTCTGGGTTTAAAAGAAAACACACTTATTAATCTTGATGTACTTCAATACAACCTGAGTTATTGAGTTGAAAAGGTGTTCTGTTGTGGGTTTTTCTCAGGTGTTCACGATAAGGAAAATTCTAGGCAGATCCATTCAGAAGCTCTGGCTGACTCAGGGTCCCATTGCGGTGGGCTTCTATCCTTACATTGCCTGACCTAGCAGATTGAAAGACAGGCAAAGTTTGACACCGGACAGGCCCTCAGCATATATAAAGCTGTCTGTTTCTGCCGCAAAGACTAAGAGCTGAGTTATGGAAACCCAACTAGTAGCTCACCAGTTACTGAAAGCAAACCCTAAACTGGGTTTCCACTTTCTTATTTGCATTTGGGGAGTTTTAATGGCCCTCACAGCCTATTCAAATCTGAGGAGGCAGAAAAGCAGTTTGCGTGGTAATTGCCATTGAGTGGACATATTAAAATACCTGAGAAGTAGAAAAGAAGGACATTAGGAAAAGAAGTACTAAACTAATACCAGGAGCACAGCTGTCCTGGGGAGGTGACAACTAGCAAAAAGCCTCTGTGAAGCATGCAGAAACAGCAGCACAAACAAGTGAAGTGGGTGTAGAAGTGGTCAGCTGCTGAGTCCGGTGTTTTTCCAGCAGTTTCTCCCCATCCTTTGCACTGGCAGGGGGCCACCACACCGCATGGCTTGTTTTACCGCTCCGTGCATTTTGAACACATATTGGCAAATTTCATTCCCCTCTATTAGACCACTTGTGCTAGCACCCGCGTCAACTGATCTGGCAGCGGGTCTGTTTAGGTTCCTCCTCTGTCCCCATCAAGCTGCTGTAGCAGTAAGTCCCAAGTGACCTAAAGGAGATTGTTCCCCTCTCCTGACTCCGGATGGCTGTGGTGGTGGCTAACAAACATGTGTGGGTGTTGCTGCTGTGCTTGATGGAGAAGAGTCATGTAAGCGTGACACGAAAAGAAAGCTGCAAACATGGGTTGTACTGTTTGCTTTGGAAGTGCTGAGATGTGTGGTTGTGCTGATGCCTTCCAGACCCAAGTGCCATAACTGTGGGGCGATCGCTAAAATGTCTGGGATGTGCCTAATAGTGCATGGTTTCATGATACGACATGAGGTGAATTATCAGCTTGCCTCTGCCAAAAGGGACAGTCTGGTCACCCACTTCCACCTCCTCGCCCCGCTGCGACTTTTGTGGCATATATTGAGCCGGAGCTGGGTCTCATCTGACTGCACAATAAGAGGTTCAACACATCATTAAAAGGCAGAAAATTTGCCCAGCATATAAAGTGGATGATATGTCTCCGAGTGAGTGATCAGAATGGGTTTACTCCGAGTACAGCAGATTGTCAGAGCCAGCACCGGACTGGGTAAGGGAGGGATGGAGGATGGGAAGGGGTGCAAGAATTCTCCTTTTCAGCAGCAGGGAAATGTTAGCCCAGTGCAACCTATCATAAAATCATACATGAGCATACCTGTTAGGGTTGATCTCTGGACAGTATTCCGGAATAGTTGTTTAACCCTAAACAAGACCTGAACCACATTCAGGAGACATAGCAATATGAACACGCTTGTTTGAACAGGATATTCAAAATTCTCAGGGAATATTGTGGACGTCTTCATGAAGAGGATAGAAGAAAAAGGAGTTTCTGAAGATACGGGAGGGAAGATGAACAAGTGGGAGAAAGTGTCCCATCCTGTCTCCCCCCTAAATTCATTCTCCTAGGTGAAGAGGTAAAAAGTGTAATTATTAATAGCTCCCGAAGAACAGGAATGACGGCAGTGCTGAATACAGGCTCATGACCACTAATTTTATCATAACATAAGCTACTGTCACACAGTATAGCAAAGCGATGACTTTAATCCATTTCCCAGAGATGACCAACCCCACATAAAAACTGACAATCAGCAGTATAGACAGCCAGTAAGGGGCTACAGACCAAAACTCCAAGAACAGATCCAACAACTCTGAGAGCAAATAAACCAACATTGTGACCAGCGAGTACTAAACTGATATAATGAATGCTTATAACAAATTTGTTTTAACCCGTTCGGGTCAGATGTGTCGTTATCTCAACCCTTCGAGCCCCACGTTGGGCACCAAAAAGGACTGTCGTGGTTTAACCTGGCAGGCAGCCAAATACCACACAGCCACTTGCTCATTCCCTGCCCTCCCCCTGCCCCAATGGGACGGGGAGAGAATCAGAAGGGTAAGAGTGAGAAAAACTCGTGGGTTGAGATAAAGACAGTTTAATAGAACAGAAAAGGAAAAATCATAATGATAATGATAGAATATACAAAATGAGTGATGCACAATGCAACTGCTCACCACCCACACTGACCGATAACCAAGTAGTAATCACTACTTCCTGGATCACGCTTACCGTTCATATACTGAGCATAACGTCACATGGTATGGAATACCCCATTGGCCAGCTGAGCTAGCTGTCCTGGCTGTGCTCCCTCCCAATGCTTGTTTTGGTTTGGGTTGGTTTGGTTTGGTTCGGTTTTTCTTGAGCTGAATGTCCTTGACTAGCAGGGTACTTAGCAACAACTGAAAACATTAGTGTGTTATCAACATTCTTCTCATACTAAATCCAAAACACAGCACTAGGAAGAGATTTAACTCTATCCCGGCCAAAACAGGACAGTATCTCTGAGGTAGTGTACTGCATTGCAACTCTCTGCAGTCACAAATGCCTTTAAGATTGTTTTTACATTAAACATTGCCCTATATAAAGTTTAATCAGCAAGGAACAATGTACTTCACCATCAGGAAATGAAGTACCTCTACAACAAGCCCAATTTGAAACTTTTGAAACAAGGAGCTGTTCCCTTAGATTATCACAGAGGAAAGTGCTGGAGAAAAAAATCAACAACTTTCTAAGTGTTAATTTTTCTGTTTCCTAGAGAAAGGTAAAAACAGGTTTTCACTGTTGTTCCTTATGTGAAGGATAATCACACTGATAATCCCAGTTCTTACCAAAGATGATGAGGCTGACAACATGAAGGAGGGGAAAAGGGACAGAAATCCTCACTTCAGTCTGAGTCTGAGCCTAAGCTCACAGGAAAACAACACAAAGACATGGATTAAGCACAGAGCAGTTCCCACCATACCACCCAGGTGAAGGTGAGTAAACCAAGGAGAGCAGAGTATGTGTAACGCAGGGGGCAGACGGGTATTTGGCACGTTCATGCAGTGGTTATGCTTGGAGGCAGAGGTCATCTACCACTTGGGTAATGTTGCAGCTTCTGTCCATGTGCTTGGCCCACCCTTGTGCAGAAAGTAGGGCATGGAGGAAGAGGAGTCTCGCCCTGATGGGGTGTTGGGATGTAGCCTGGATTTGCACTTGTGCACAGGAACTCGTTTGTGCTCCCAGACACAGAAGTACGTGCACAGCCAACGTGAATGTGATTTGACTGAAAAAATGGTGGTTGAAAAAAGGAGACATCATAGACTAGATCAGGGTCATACCAAACAAAACTATTCTTTTTAGGCAAAGTACAAATAAACTTCCTACCGTTAACCCGACACCCCAGGCTGACCTTCTTGCATGACACAAATCCAGGCTGGCGTCTGCTAACATCCTATGACTATGCGCTTCCTTCTCAGGCATACCAAAGTTTGCTGGGCCATAACTGATGCCCTGTCTTGCCTCTGCCCCATAACACCACAGCACACTGCAAGGAGCTTAGGGGAAGGACTTCCAGGAGGAGGCGAGGGGTAGTTGAGGGAGTCAGTCTCTCTCTACCACTGGAGCAATAGTTGCATCCTGCCATGCCTTGGTAAATAGTTGTCCCAATGAAGAGACACCTTTGCCTTTGAACCAAACCTTGTGTTGTTAGCCAGGACACAACCAGTGGTGGCACAAGGCCATATGATGAGACCTACAGCAAGGGAGAGAATACGATTAGCAGCCACCAGAAAGCGAGCTAATAGGCATCAGAATCATACTCTGACTACCGTGGAAGCTGGATTGCCAGATAAGTTGAACAGAAGAAGCGGAAGCAAGAACTGGGGAAGAAAAATAACATTATCTATTTTTATTGTCTCCCTGAGGGAAAGGGATGAGAAGAAATAATGCCAAAAGCACAAGAACAGCTGATAAAGGTTTACTCAGCTTAAAAAATCCTACTCTTTAACATTTTTTATTCTATGAAATATAAATTAAGCCATTAGTACTTGAGGGGGTTTTGGTTTCTGAATAAGTACAAATCTAAATGCATTCTACTTGGTGTCTGAAAAGCTTGAAAGCCTGAGAAGACTTGAGATTATCCTAACTACACAAATAGGGCATTGTAGGAAAAGTCCTCCTTTATCGCTTACTCAGTCCTAGGTAAAATAGTGCAAAGTTACTCCTTGTATGAAGAGAATATACAGAGCAGTCAAAATATTTGGAGTAGATCTTTAGCTAAAAATGGTAAAAATGAAATTAGTCCAGCTTACATCAGCAGAGCATCTATGTATCTGAGAAAAGTGTAACAGAGGAACAAAATGCTGCTACATCAGTTGATTCCTTTTCTTTTCAGTTAATTCCCCCAACACTGCCTGTGCATGCTCTAGGCATTTTTGTAAAGATTGGGTTTAAATTCACCATGTTGCTATGCACTTAACTATGGGTTTATATTTCCGCTCAAAGAATTCATGTGTAGGGTTGTTGTTTTTGTCAGACATGAGTCCACAGAGGAATAAAAGGCATAGAAAGATCAGATAATAAGAGCATTTAGAAGACAATGATAAATCCCCAGCAACATAATTGAATATGTTGTAAATTTTAAATATAATTTACGGTTGATCTTTTCCTCCTTCTTCTCTATATAAGCCTACAGTACTGAAGAAGTAGTAATGCCCTCTGCTACCAGCCAGGCATAAGAAAAATATGACTAAATCTCCTGGGTGCTCAGCACCTCCAGAGGTGCAGCAAGGCTTAATGTGAGGCATGCCAGAAAGCCAAATTTAAATTCCTGAATGCAAACCTTCCACTTCACATTTTTCACAAACAGTGAGCTCACTGAGGAAAGACAGGGCAGGATTTAGCTTCAGGCTAAGCAGCGGCACAGGGAAGGAGAAAAAGCCTGCCAGCAGCAGTAGATGCGGTCAGGATATGTCTATGCAGTCTTTCGTGCCGCAGGAGAGCGCTCTGGCAAAGACAGCCATCTCCTGTGGTGGAGTGCACATTCTGCTGCAGAGGACATGACAGGGAAGGTTGGTATCCATAGGCATCTCCCTTGAGGATATCAGCCTAAAAGGGCACGAAATGTGATGATCAGGGTAATCCAACTACATGCAACTTATGAATTCTGGCTGACAGGCAGAAGCTGTTGCTTTGAAAAGGCTGCTGTGGGGGGTTGGACTTCTCTGCTTGCTGAGTGACTGGGGAGAATAGAGGGCTAACCTTCATAATTTGGGCCAGACAAGCCAGTGGGCTGACTGAAGCCTGGGAAGACTAGCTGGCTTTAAACATCATTACCAGCAAATTCATTTTTCCGCCCTACAGGCTGTGTGTGTGCGCGTGTGTTATTGACTCCAGATTTTAAACGCCTCTGAAGATATACCCAATGGACTGAGAGTGCCCATGAGTTGAAGATAACATTGAACTTGCAGATGGCAATGGGAAAGGGCTGTGCTGGCCTAGGGCAGGGAACTTGCATGCTCCGGAATTTCATTTCCCTGAAGAAGTGACCAAAAACCAGCCTGTGCCCAGGAAATGTGCTAAAAAAAATAGAAAATGAAAAGCAGTGCACAAGTAATGGGAAACCTGAGAAACTACAAGCTGAGCAGGTTGGGATCCAGTGCAGTAGCATGGAGAGTGTCCAGGTAGGAGGACAGCCTCTTAAGCCTGTGGCATTTCTCTTACAGGCATCAGCCAAAATGGGGCTGGATGCTGGATGGAGAACTTTTGGATGGCACCCAGATCAAGCAACGTGCATGTTACTCTAACTTCAGCAGTGGGTAACGTGTGAAGGTCTTGCTGAAAAGAAGGGTGGAGAAGTGGCTGACCTGGCCTAAGGGGAGGCATCTTTCAAAGGACAACCATGGCAAGATATTTCTGAACTGCATGTGCGGTTCTGCCATCACTGATCTAACTTTTCATGTACACCCTACTACTAAGAGTAGTCTGCTATTAACAGCACCTATGAGGTTTTCCTATGATTCATCTTTATACCTTGGAGACGGAGAGATGTCATTGGGACCAACTGTTCCCACTTTGTAAGACAGATCTCAGTAGGTCAAAACACTAACTCCATGAGATCAAGTAGTATTTATCAGATGGTTCAACATGTTACTTTCCAATCACCACTGTTTAAAGAGATCAAAATCCAGTGCTATAAAATTATTTTATCTTGCATCTAGTCATTCTTACTGTATTTACAGAAGTAATTTTCTGAACACAGAATGCTTCTTGACTGTATTTCTCCCAGTATTTATTGCCCAATGGAGTAATTGAAGGTGCTTCAAAAGAAAGTAAAGAGATTTTGAAGAAAGGAAGTACAAAAAAGTGAGAGCTAACAGCTATTAATTATTTCCTCTTTATGTATGCAACACACCAGTTTTAGATGCGCTTATTAGTAACGTTATTATACAGTTGTTATTGAAGCGTCAAGCTGTTCACCAAGCCAATGCAAAGCATTTTAAGCAGTACTAAGTGTAAAACCAAATGAATTAATGTGTTTTTCATAGGGTTTCTTTGATTGTTTGCTTGTATTTTACTCCCAGGAGAAAATCCAACTGAAAACCAGAGGCCTGTTCCTGCCAACTTTTACTCAGCTAAACCATCCCATGGATTTCAACAGAACGATGGAAATGTCTAAGAATTATCCACGTGAGCAAAGCTTAGGAATGCCAGCTACCATGATTGATTGCAATGCTGTCTTCAGTTGGTTATGTAAAGAAAATGCTTTGCTTTCAAGACATAAAAAATCAATTTCAGTTTTATTATTATGTGTCTTGTACCTAAAACAAACTGGGCCAGATTCCCTGTTACCTTGCATGCTATATAAGCGTTAGCATTCCATGTAGCAATTTGCACCCAGCTTGAACATGGTGTCAATGGCCAAGTGAAAAAGATGACCAAGAATATGGCTCTGGCTATTACATCATGATGATAAAAAATAATGGGTAGCTTCATTTTTAGGGATCACCATTCTTTTTTACCTTTTTGTGGGAGATCGAGGTATTATTTGGAAACTTTAGACTAAAACAGTGTGAGATGAGTTCTTTCACAGAGGAAAAACCTGGTTTCCTGAACAGCGGGACAATTAGCTTGCTACAAGTGGTATCCAGGTCTGTTCAGATGCTGTGATGAAATAGAGGTAGAGCTCATGGCTTTCTGTACTTTACTGTGCAGGTACAAAGGCTGGCCCACCAACACCACAGTACAAGTGTTTAGTCCTTCACACACAGCCTTGGAAATCAGAGTCGCAGTGTAGGACATGAGAAAAACCTATTCCTCATTTTTAAAAATTCTAATTGAAATTAATGGTGACATTTCCCAATGAAGTCAATAGTTTGTCCTTTTTTGTTTATTCCTAAGGGCCTCAAGAGAAGGTTAAAGCAAGATTAGAGAAATGAAGGGAAGTTGTTTCCACCTTCAACAGCTCTACTGAAGTCACATAATGAAAATACCTTTCCTTTTTGAGAAATGGTTACTAATTCAAGTCACTGAGACTGCATGTCTGGCTATTGCTCCACAAAGAGAGCCAGCACACAATTGTTTAATAATTATCATCATCGTGTTTACAGTACTGAGAGGTTGCAGATTAATTAGACAACATATAGATGGAAGGGAGAACAAAAAGCCAGTGGCTAAAGGATGATGTTTAGTGTGGCTCTTGTGAATTTTTATTGGGTATTTATTAGTTCTACTTAGTGGTCACCTGTACAATGTTTTCTGAAAGAGGGTTTGGGCCACTCCTGGGGAGGAGACTGCATGTCAGAAGGCTGAAGCAGGAGGAGGAAGACAGGTCAGTCACATGTAGGGGACATCCCAAGTCACACAGCAGAGCACCTCACATGGTAGAAGAAGCCTGTGTTTAGGCACCTGAGTCTCACCTTCAGTGTTTTAGACTCAAGAGAAGCACCTCTGGTAAGGCCAATACCTTCTTACAAAGAAATAAATTCACAAACTAACGACCATGACAATTGAAGCGAGGAACAAACCACTGAACGACTTCCCATCCTCAGCCTTATATCTTCGAAACATACAAGGTGGTATGTCTCTGTTCGGAGATAGGATGGGTCCAGATGACCTATGAAACCACCTGAAACTGCATGATATGCAGTTGTTCACAAGCGGTAACAGCTCACTCAGCAACCAGCATCCTTCAGCAAAACACCAGGTGCAAGGAATGGATCTGTCTCCTTTATTAACATGATGGTGTCATGTATGTACCTGTGTTTTATCCTAGAGTTAATCCCTTTAATTAAACTGTGCTATGAAAAGCTTTCTTCATAGTATGTGTTACATTCCCATAGAAACTGATTCATTCACACTGATCTTGGATTTTGCCTTTAGCACGCTTAACTTCTGGGTCTGTAGTAATCTGAAACACTTTCTCTAACTATGAGAAAAATCTGTCTTTTTTGACTACAGCAGCACTGATTGATTCCGTGCTTACAGATGGATTTTTTTTACGGGCTCTTATTCACTGATGCTTCAGAAACCTATTGGTTGGTTGTATTCCCACAGCTGAAATAAACTGGTGGCACAGGAGAAAACCGTCACATTTGCTGAAACGCCACAGACAAATTGCTATTCCTTTAGCTAACCTTATTTTTTTTTATTTTCCAAGAAATGTGCTACATTTCTAAAGAGACCAATTTCAAGGAAACTGAACACTCTGCCTTTATAAAGAAAAATGAGATAATATGGGGGGTGGGGAGAGAGTAGAAATATTTCTGGTTATTCTGGAAGTTTTTATTCTTTCCCAGTAAAATGTTATTTAAAAAGTATCCAAAGTTCAGTGCTGTTGGGTTTTTCTAAAAGGCCTGGAGACTTAACTCATTATTCAGGTGAGTGGTCCAGAGAGGTCAGCAGGCCCGTTCCAATGAGTGATGACATTTAGCAAACTCTCGCAGGATGAAAAATTAAAACAGCAGTTCTGTAAGTTGCCTCATGCTGGCAGGTGCCCCCATGTCTGGTGTGTCTTTCAGAATGGGTGCAGGATTCCATTCAGGTGCCGACATTTTGGATAAATAGTTAATTTTTTAAATGCCATAGCATACTGGCTGTGCTTTGAGGTATGTTCATGTGAATGAGGAAGGGAACGGTAAGGCTGAGTGTATACATTAGCCAATGAAAGACAGTAGCTGTCTAATTTGAGCCCTGTTCATTTGGAGAAAAGGTCCTTACACTTCTGCTCTTTTAAGTTAAATTGCTTTGCCATTATCTGTAGTTCTAATTTTCTTGCACGCTTCCCCTGGGAACAGAGAAAGGAATGGACATATTAGAGGGATCAGACAGCTGTGAGTACGGAATCTACTGTGCAGTTAGAGTCAAATTATTACGGGTCTGATCCTGGGGCATGCCCAGAATCCACAACCCTTACTAAAGGCGGAATCAGGAGCCCTCTGCATCTCACAGATACAGGCTACAGCAAAATAAGGACTCATCCAGGCTGTTGCTAACATCAACAGAATTTTTAGACCTAAATCTATAGGAGATTTAACCTCCGAAACCCGAGATTCCCAAAGCACTTTGCCAGGTGTTTATCCCAACAGATATCTATATAATTTGTATGCCTACACATCCACCACTGTACACAGAACTGTTGCTGAACTGTTTGGTGTTTTCTACCATATCTCGACTTTGGAACAAGGCTTTTCCTCAATACAACCTCAACAGGCAAATACACGTTTTCACAAACATGGGCTCCACATAACAGGGGTGAGATTTTGTATAAGTAAGCTGGAATGCAGTTGCTAGTGAAGAAGCTGCAAAACATAGTTAAACTGTTAACTAGCCTTAATTTGAGCAGCATTCAAATCTGGTTGAGGTCCATTTCTGCAGGGTCTGCTCACTTTTTTAAAGTTCACGATGCCCTCATTGGAACAGCAATACCGATTACAACACAAAAAATTTCTGAGACTTGAGGATCACCTGGGTTTGGTTACACTGTTGGTGAGTTGTAGAGAGTAATGCAATAATGAGATGACTGTGATATTAACATAATTGGTTATTCCAGATATAGGTAAATTGTTTTTCTCTGCATATTTCTGGTCCTCAACTTCAAATCAGTGGACCAGTGTATTATGCTGCCAAATTCACCAGGACATGTCAGACACCCAGCATGGTAAGTGAATGATTACGCAGCGTGAGGGAAACAAGGACAGATACCAGTAATAGCAAAAAGAGGTTTCCTGGGAAGGTACAGAAACCAAACAAACACTGTGAGGGTAAAAGCTCCAGTCCTGGTTGTACATACATATATGACAGACCTTACTTTTCATTTTCAGAGTTACCAACATTCAAACTGCTCTAAACATGAGGTATAACAGCGTGTAGGAGGATTTATGTTTCAGTCAGCCCTGTAAAAATGCTGACAGAGGTTGGAGATGTGACTGACATTAAGGGGGCTGTATGCATAAGATGTCAGGGCACGTCTTATCATAAGATGGGCAACTAAACAGTGTTGAGTCTTGAGGGCAATGCTGTCTTCAAGTACTAACAAGGAATTTGTCTTAGCCTATTTCCAAACCAAGATACCAGTCTTCCTATCAGTGACTGTAATGTGAGGTGATGGTTGTAAATAATTATTCCTCCTCCTTCACTTCCTTGTGGGCCATCTGCTTTTTACCCTTTTGTCTGGATTTTGTAGTTGGCAGCAGAAGTAAACTAATACCTAATAATTTTTGCATGATAAATTAAGCAAAATTAAGATTAGCTATGTAATTAACACAGTATCACAGGAGTCTAAACCTGAAAAGGTCAATTTTTTATTTGCTTCTTTTATTACTGCTCCCAATCGCACCTTTCACACTCTTTTTCTACGATTCCTTTCCCATCTACAAGTTCAATTTTTTTCTCTCTCCTTTCTCATGCTTTGCTGTTCTCTTCCCCTTCTTTGTTGCACAGCCCTTGACCAAGTTCCCATACCCTAAACCCTCTTCCACCTTCATTCCCAGATGTGTCCCTCCACCTGTCTCTCCCTCCCTCTCACTTTTTCCAATTTCTGTTTTCTCTCACCCCCTTAAATTCTCTTTTCGCAGCTTTTGTCTGTGGTTGCCACGGTATGAGGGGGAATGGTGCTCCACCTATTGCACTTCAGGCCCTCACACACTCAAGCATGGACTCTCCAGGGTCACCATGTTTTTCTCTGCCGGGAACAGAGACACATCCCACCAGCACAGCACATCAATATTTACTGATACAGAAAAGTACTCTGTGGGAACGGCAGCCTGGGAGCCGTTCGTCCAGTAGTTGGCTACTAATAATGAATGATGATCACTTTTAGTTCTAGAGTGAAAGATATTTTGACGGATACATTTTCATTTGCCACCCTGTTTCCCGTAGTGCCGACTTCACAGTCATGGGGATGACTGGTGTAATAAACCAGTAATTGGGCTATTTAAACTTGAAGATCAATCTCCTGCCATCATCATTAAAGAAAAAAATACCATGTTAAGTTCTTTTCTGATTGATTTTTTTCTAAACATGTCAATTTACATCACTAGGTTTTAAGACAGCATTGATTTGAGCAAGCGAACAGATGCAGAAATATTAGTGAAGGCGTAATTAGCATGCTTTTCCCCTTTTTCAAGATCGACTTAAGATATCTCAGTGACAGTAGGGGTTTTTTTCAGTTGATAACCAAACATTGCCTTAGGGACTATGCCCTCTTATGACATTTATTCCTTCCTACTTAACAAAGACGTGTGCTTTTAATGCAATTCATTTCATAGCAGACACACTGTTATTGCTGAATACAGACTTATATCTAAAGTAGGACATATCCTGGTCGATCTGCAAAGCTGCGACAACAATTTCCCTGTATCACTTAATTAGATGCTATCTGTGAAACATTTATAAATGCAATTGCCTTCAGACAATATACTCTCTTTTTCCACCCCTACCCCCGACTTAATTCTGTGTATCGGTTTGCTTGTAGATACAAAGATTGAGGTCTTGCCATCACTTGAAATGAAACAGATTGATTATCCCTGACTATTGTAATTATGTCACAGTAATCGCTTTGCCCCACCGATGACCTCCACCTTGGTTCCCAGGCTGGAATTGTAATTTGGTTTCTTTGCCAACCGAGATCCTCATCAGGTTACTCTAAGCACTGTCTGCAGGGGGATTGTTGTATTGCTTTGGACTGCAGGCTGGACTGAAGCAGCAATTGTCTAATATTCACCTAGGGCATTATTAAGTATGAAAATCAGAGTTCACTTAAATGGGAAGACAAGCCTCCCTAAAATTCCCACTCTTCACAGGAAAATACCGTGTCATTTACAATGAGGGGAGTGGTTATGGAATGTCAGTTAAATTTATCAGGAGTATGCAGAATAGAACATTAACAATTAATTATGGATTATGGATTTCAATTTGTTAAAAGTTTGACATTGACACGGAGTTTATGTATACACATACATCTTAAGTGAAAGCTCAGAAAAAACTTCTCTTTTCCCAAGTAAGCACCCATCTGGTAAAAAGAAGAAATATTTAAGTGTATGGCCCTTTCCATAAATGAGGATGTTGTGAACACATTCGGTTTGCCGTTGGCTCTGTAGAAACTCTGTCTTTAATTTTAGTGATCTACCTTGAGTTACTGCTTTTCTCTTTTTTATTATTTCTGTAATGTTTTCATTTCTTCCCCAGCTGCCTCATTTTAAAATGTTTTCAATAGTCACTTGCAGTATCATTTCCACAATATCTATTATTTATTTAGATGTTGCTAATAATACAATATTTCAACTGTCAAGAAACCTGATGTCTAGACTTTCTCCCACTTCCTTTGGTTTGAATGACAAGTAAGTAGAATCTTCTGGATATATTTCTTAATGCTAAGTAGTAACTAGCTCACTAGCTTTGCAGACCTAACACAGAGGAAGAACTAAGTTTTGCTGAAGGAACTATCTCTTTCTGTAAGTACAAAGGATGTAATGTAAGTATTTTCTCAGGTCCTCAATTCAAGCATTTTTTGTTACAAAGTAATAGGAGTATATGAATTACTCCTTAAACACAAATTTTGAAAGTCTCAAACTTGACTGGGAAGCACCTACATTTCCATTTCCTCTTGTCCTTCAGAGCAATGACCTTTAACAGTTCTTCTCCAGTGAAGAGCCCAATGAAGTCAGGATTAAAGCTCCCACAAACTTCTGTAGTGTCAAGTCTCAGCTGAAGCTGTAAATGAATTGATCAAATAAAAATATGGAAAGATCAGCTCAACTTTCACGGAAGAAATTTTTGTAGGTCAAACCTTTCCCTTATAGTTAACCATTGTTGCAGAAGACCTCAACCTTTACAGCAACTGAAGCAATCATACTGTTCAAGTTACTCACCGCAAGTAGTCTCTGTCTTCTGTATAAGCCTCTGTTTTTTCATTTTAATTCTGAAAACATAAGTAGCATCAAGGCTTCTCACTGGCAACATATCTTCTGCCAGTCTTCATCTACGGACCACTGTATTCTGGCTTCCTATTTCTAATGAAGTCCACAAGTACCCTGGAGAAAGCACGATATAGTACCGAACTTGCTTCAACTACATTTCAAAATGGCCCAATATAACTCTTGGAAAATTTGTTATAAGATAGTCTGCAAATACCTCACATTGGTCCGTATGTGTTTCAAAAGTAGTTGACTTCACAAGAGTGTAATAAAAGGGTCCTCTGTTGACTTGGGATCTAAAGGAACTCAGCTAATCAAGAGGTCATGAAAACCTCCAAATTGACCAAGCCAGAGAATCCACTTTCTAGTGGATTCTAGCTCTTAATTTATTGTACAATACAGGAAGCCTAGACAACAAGAGAGGCCTGTTATGAATGACACGGTTGCAAGCGTTCAATGGTTCTCCTGGGAACTTTACTTAAGCTTCTCTAGACATTAACTCTATATTCCAGGGTGATTTTCTTGCTGTGGAAATATCAGAGAACTTCAGTGCAAAACTTATCTGCTGACACACTAAAAGACCAGAAAATTATTGCACTGTACCATAGCTCATCCTAATTAAATTGACTCAGATTTTTAAAGTTCTCTTGACAGATTGTGCCAGCTCTTGTTCCTTGTCATCAGTTAAGTTTAGCTACTCAATAAATGTATCTTCCTTCATAAGAAATAACACCAACAGTTTGTTACTTTGCTTGAAATGGCCATTTTCTCTCTCAGAATTTCCATTTAAGGTGGAAGGCTAAATTATGGCTACATATCTCAGGCTGTGTTTCCTACAGCAAGCCTTTGCAATTACATTTTTACTCCTCTGGAATTTCTTTTTAGAAATGAGTGCTTTTAGGCTTAGATCACAAGGAATTTGGCAAAAAAGTTCTGGTTATGATCTTGAACATATATATGAAATTATGACTATATATACACATACACATGCACATATATAGAGAGAGAAAGAGAAAATTTAGTATTCAAAGACAATTCTGTATATGCATACATGTATTGCATGTATGTATGCCTGTTATATGTAGAGAGAGAGATGGGATTCAGATGACTAGAAGTTGAAATAGTAAATATGACATTTGAATATTTGATATGTTAGCAGAAGTGCTTCTTCTCGCTTCTTTTACATGTTACGTAAGTCAATGTTTCAAAGAACAAAATATGCAAAAAAAGTATGAGACAGCTTGGTTAGAAAGTAGTGCTGGACAGTGGATAAAGTTTGAAGACATACACTTTTTTGTTGCAACTGCATTGCTGTACATGAAAACAGAAAAATTTGCCAATAACATCTTGTTCTGAACATATGGTGATGTAAGCAGTGTTTCTTGGAGATTTACAATGCCACCTTTGAGAATTTGCATGAATGAAATAAATTAGATGTTGTACAGAAATGCTAGGAATGCTTTCCCAGAAGAAAGTACATTACAGCTGAAATGTGCCAGTCTTTTGTTTTCAGCAATAATATAGAGCATTAAGTAAGATGTGTTTCTTACCATAAAACTTCACTCACATATGTTCAGTTAAATACTCTTTTGTTAACAACCTCTTTTGTTAACAGTTGTGGTTTCTTATCACAATAATTTCCTATTTAAATAACATTATTATCAACGTTAGTAAAAACATGATATCTTTTTTGTGCATAATTTTATTCTTAAATGTATTCATTATGATTTTGGCATCAGTTTGAAAAAGGCCAGAGACACTGTTGGTGGCATAGAATCATAGAATCATAGAATCA
>NW_009187604.1:0-1038 GCF_000690835.1 Fulmarus glacialis
CCTAACCGCCTCACGGGGCGAACTTCTAGCGGGGGGGCTGGCTGTGTTTTCAACAGATCGCGTTGCCTTCGCGCTGGTGTGCCTTCATGCGCGGGGGTCTCCTCACCGCCCGGCCTGGAAAACTGGATGTTTTTTTAATTTTTTTTTTTTTTTTTCCCTTCACTTGATTCCTATCCGTAGAGCGGGGGAGCTCCTGCCGGCTCCCCGGGCAGCGCAGGATGCCCTCCTCCTCCTGGCCTGCCAACCGGCTCTCCAGGTTTAATTTAATTTGGGGTTCGTTTGGGTTGATTTTTTTTTTTTTTTAAAATCTTTATCAGCACTAGAAGTTTTCAGTAAATGTAGCTCTCTACGGTACTGCTCAGACCCTTTCAAAGAACTGTGAACTGTTTTTAAAGTAGAAAACTGTTGGGCTTTTCTTGCAACCGTTTTTTTAAATTCCCCCTTTGCAGCCTGAGGAATAATTTGACTTTGTTTTGGCGGGGGATCGGCCCTCAGCGGAGGGGGAGACGTTAGCCTTAAGTGACACAAGGAGCAGGGCTTTTGTAAGGGAAAAAGCAGTTACTGGCACACACTGGCAATAAGGATATAAACATTTTTTTTTTTCCTTTTCTATTTTTTATTACTACAGCAACGTTGGATCAGTTGCATTATGTTTTATATTTAAGATAATTAGCAGAATTAAATCTAACCGTGGCCTACGGGAGCCAGGGGATAGAGAAGTCTGCAGCAATAAGGAATTACTGACGTGGAGAGACATGGGGGCAGAAGAAAAATCCTGTCAGCTCTATCTTCCCTTGGAGCTACTACCACGTTGTAGATTATTAAAGAAGCAATATTTAAAATACATGTTGCGGTGCCTGGTAAGCTTGTCGGCGGGGAGGGGGCCGATGCGGGGGCCATGGCGCAGGGCTCTGCTGGTTGAAGCAAGCTGGCCCCGAATCGTGGGGCAGCGAAAAGCAATGAAGTGCTTCGAAGGAATTAGCTAAAGCACCGGGGCAAGTTGGGGTGCGTGGGGACACCGATGCCTGAGGTGGCTCT
>NW_009187605.1:0-1270 GCF_000690835.1 Fulmarus glacialis
CCAGAGGTGTCCCGCTCAGAGGAATGGGTAAGTGGCTGGGAGCCGCAGGAGGGTTCAAGTGCTGTCAAGAGAGGGGGAGCACCACCCGTGTGCCGCCGTCATGTGCCGCCGCCGCAGCTCCCTTATTGACTTTGCTCGTGTTCCTACAAGTTGTAAGAACACGTTAAGGGTCAGGAGCAGGGAAGAGAGAAAAGCTAATGACTGCTCGGTTTATTATTAATGTTATTAGGCGAGTGCGAGGCAGGATCGCAGCCGAGCGGATGGCTGGAGCCTGTGGCACGTTGTATATTATTCCTGACACCGATCTTAGCAGTTAACATTTTAGCACGTTTGTTTTACAGCCTGGTGTAATTGTGCTGTTAAGCGAGAGGCGCTAACAGCACCAGAAACGGTCTTTAAAAAGTTAGTCGCGACTCAGAAGCACCGCGTTGCCCTTGCCTCTCCCAAGATGTAAAAGAATTTCCTCAACTACTTTTCCTTCCTCTCCCTCCCCCACGTCTTCGAAAATGTTTTTCTTTTCTTTTTCTTTTCTTCGTGTTCCTTTTTCCTGTGGCAATAAAGCTGACTTGTCTGTTGGGGAGATCTCGTTTTTCATCTCTGGAATGTGCTTTTTTGCAATATGCTTGATGCGCAGCCCGGAGAGGTCCGACATTTGTTGCCACGGGTTTTCTTTCTTTCTTTTCTTTCCTTCTCTCTTCTTTTTTTTTTTTTCCCTCGCTTTTGTTTTTCTTTCTTTTTTTTCCCTCTTCAATTTCGGGGGCATCCCGCTCTTAGAAAGAAGCGTGCGTGGAGTGACTGGGGGGTCCCCGAGCTGTGACATCTGCCTTGTGATGAGGAGCAGTTCAGACGCCCCCTTCTGAGCTCTTCGCCGTGTCCGACGGGTGTGCTTGTGTGTTTGCTTGCAGAACCTGCCTTCGGGGAAGTGAACCAGCTCGGGGGGGTGTTTGTCAACGGGAGACCCCTGCCCAATGCCATCAGGCTGCGGATTGTGGAACTGGCGCAACTGGGGATCAGGCCGTGTGACATCAGCCGGCAGCTCCGCGTTTCCCACGGCTGTGTCAGCAAAATCCTGGCTCGCTACAACGAGACCGGCTCCATCCTACCGGGGGCTATCGGAGGCAGCAAGCCTCGGGTCACCACCCCCACGGTGGTAAAACATATCCGGACCTACAAACAAAGGGATCCGGGCATCTTCGCCTGGGAGATCCGGGATCGCCTGCTGGCCGATGGCGTGTGTGACAAGTACAACGTGCCGTCGGTCAGCTCCATC
>NW_009187605.1:1337-1660 GCF_000690835.1 Fulmarus glacialis
TGCCCTACAACCACATCTACTCCTACCCCAGCCCCATCGCTGCTGCAGGAGCCAAGGTGCCCACCCCTCCGGGGGTGCCAGCGATCCCCAGCACCATGGCCATGCCCAGGACGTGGCCGTCCTCCCCAGGCCGTGCCCGCCCTCCCACTCGGTGACGGACATCCTGGGGATCCGTTCCATCACAGACCAAGGTGAGGAGGGGGGACCCAGGGCCGCAGCGGGAGCCAGGCAGAGCCGGAGTGTTTCGGTCCCCTGCTCCTGGGCTCCTTCCTCTCCGAGGGTCGGAAGGCGGTGGTTTGCCTCGGGAAACCTCTCGCGTTTCC
>NW_009187606.1:0-294 GCF_000690835.1 Fulmarus glacialis
TGAAGTCGAGCTGGCGGAGGAGGGCGCTGAGGGCGTGCACGTCCACCATGGGCGCCTTCAGCTGCTTGTGGTGCAGGTAGTGCATGTTGCCGATCAGCAGGGCCACTTTGTCGGTGGCTGCCGGGATGGGAGAAGGAGGCATTGGGGACAGAGTGGGACGCTCCTGCTGTCCCCACTACTTTCAGCCCACAGAGGTGACACCCAGTTGTGGCCGGTGTCCCTGTCCCCGGGTACCGGGGTGCCCCGTGGCATCCCTGCCTTGCTGCTGCACTCTCCCCAGCGTGCTGCACCCAA
>NW_009187607.1:0-4944 GCF_000690835.1 Fulmarus glacialis
ACCGTAATGATTCTATGATTCTATGAATGAACCATTCCACCAACTATAGAACTGCACTGACTACAGACATTCCAAGCAAGGTAGCAGTAATATAACACTTTTAATGGACATTCAAAGACTTCCTGAGATTACCAAAGAATATCTATCTCCATTATTATAGAAATTTTATAAAAAGTATTATTCCAAGCTTCTTATCAATTAAGAATGATTGAATAAGTAAACTCCGTTCAGGAAAGCACCTTTAATTTTCACAGAATGAGAGTTCCTCAGGATGGAAGGGCCTGCTGGAGATCACCCAGTCCAACCCCACCCTGCTCAAAACAAGGTCAACTAAAGCAGGTTACTCAGGCCAGGTTTTGAGCATCTCCAGGAACAGAGACTCCACAACTTCTCTGGGCAGCCAGTTCCAGCAGTCAACCACCCTCACAATAAAACAAGGGTTTTTTCTTACAATTCAATGAAATTTCCTGTATTTCAGTTTGTGCCCGTTGCCTCTTGTCCTGTCAGTGGACACCACTGAGAAGAGTCTGGCTGTCTTGTTTATACTGTTCCACCTGGTACTTTTTCACATTGATAAGAAGCCTCCTGAGCTGGGGAGCCCAGCACTGGACACAACATTCCAGAAGTGGCCTCACCAGTGCTGAGTAGAGGGCAAGGATCACCTTCCTCAACCTGCTGGTGATGCTTTTGCTAATGCAGTCCATGGGGCTGTTGGCCTTCTTTGCAACAAGGGCACATTGCTTGCTCATGTTAAACTTGTTAAACAGGATTCCCAGGTCCTTTTCTGCCAGCTGGCTTTCCAGCCAGTTGGTCTCCAGCATGCAGTGGTGCATGGGGTTATTCCTGCCTAGGTATAGGACTTTGCATTTCCCTTTGCTCAACAACAGGAGATGCTCGTCAGCCCGTTTCTCCAGACTTTTGAGGTCACTCTGAATGGCAGCATGTACACTCTAAGGTATCAGCCACTCCTCTGAATTCTGTATCATCAGCAAACCTGCTGAGGTTGCACTATGTCCCACTGCCCAGGTCATTAATGAAGACATAATGACGATATAACAGTATTGCACCCAATATTGTTTCTGGGCAATTGACTATTGATTCATTCCCAGCTGTGCCACTGATCCCAGCCCTTTGAGCAGGGCAGTTCAGCCAGCTTTCAATGCACCCGATTGCCCACTCATGTAATCTGTACTTCATCAGTTTGTCTATGAGGATGTTATGGGATGCAGTCACAAAAGCCTTGCTAAAGTCAAGATAAGCACTATTAGCTGCTCTCCCCTTGGTCATGGAGCCAGTCATTCCATTGCAGAAGGCTATCAGGTGGTCAGGTGTAATTTTCTCTTCATAAATCCATGCTCACAACTCCCAGTCACCTTCTTGTCCTTAACATGTTTGAAAACAGCTTCCAGGACGATTGCTCTGTCACTTTCCCAGGGATGGAGGTGAGGCTGACTGGCCTGTAGTTTTCCAGATGCTCCTTCTTGCCCATCCAGAATCTAGGGGTGACATTCACCTCCCCCAAACACTACAACCTTTCAAAGATAATTAATGGTGGTCTCACAGTGACATTGGCTAGATTTCTCAACAGCCATAAGAACATCCCATCAGGTCCCATGGACTTGGGTGTGTACAATTCATTTAACCTGACTCTCCTCTGCCAAAGGTATGACTTCCTTACTCCATGCTTTCTCACTGGTCTCAGGGGCTTGGGGTTTCCAGAGGCAAGTTTTACCAGTGCCCCAGGAGTAGTTGAATCTAAGTTAAATTTTTCATAAATTGCTTAAAATTTAGACCTATTTGATTTTATATCAAATAGATGTGCTCTGTGGATAACATTCTTTTGGAAGTCTTTAAGGCTCGATTTAAGGAAGGCTAACGAATGCTTTCTAACGTTTCTATCTTTACCTTACCTCATTTCCATTCCCTACCCCTGGAAGCACAGCAAGTACCACACTGATGTCCACCTCTAACAGACCACCCACTGTCTACTCTAAAGGTGACTTCTTGTAAGGAAAAAGACTTTTCTCCTGATCATCTAGAACAGATTTTACTGTAACCTCCTTCTGAATTACGAATATTTTGCTACTGGCACTTGCAATTAACATTTCCCAGTAAACGCTTTTCAAACCATGCGGAAAGATCAGGAAATACCATCTTGGACAAACCGTTAATAGTTGCTTTTGTTTAAAGATTTTACCATTTTACATGTAGGTAACCTGGAATTTAAGTTTCATGATCTCTGTAAGGATAATGCATTGCTGTTGTTTTCCAGAATCTAAAAAGAAGAGGCAATGATGCAGTTTTAGGGGAAGATTATTTTCTATACACACTCAGCTAATTAACGAAACAGAAAAGGTATGTTGTTGTAAGCGCAACAAATGCTCCATATTCTGAGATTTGCCCTGTACCTCTAAACAAACCCACTTTTTCTTTTCAGAAAGGATTGCTTACTTCCCTCATGAACACGCATATTGTTGATGCATGGATGGTTTATTATTTATCGTTTGCCTTCACAGTGTCTGAAAACTGCTCAGTAGGGGACCCCTATGAATTGCAAAGTCCCACTCAGTCTAGTTTCTGGAGCACCTTCGAAGGAAACGGAAAGAACTTTGACTACACAATGGTTGCTGATAAATCAGTTCTCTTTGAAGCATAGTTTGCACCTGTTTTTACATACTAAGAATAGGAATTTTTAAGCAATAACTTTCCTCTCCCAGAAAGGTGTTCATGCACATTTTTGAGAATTTAACGCAATGACCGTAAAGCTGTTCTCCCAAGCACCCCATAAACTCTGGATGACTCTGCAATTGCAAAGGGCTTTCTGAAATCATGGTTAGAGTTCCAGGACTGAAGCTCAGTCAAAATCTGTTGTGTGGATTGTCAGGAGACTGATATTGGGATCCCCAGCTGGGAGAAGCTGAAGGATTTCTGCACTGCAGGTCTTTGCTAGTTAACCTGACATCATTGCCCGTACAAGAAAGGTGAAGGTAAAATGAAAGAATTTATTTACTGAATCTAAGTGCACCGATACAGTTACTAAAAAGTATAAAAATAGGTGAACAAAATTGAAAAGGATCTCCTACATGTATTAATCCACTTAGATGACAGCTGAAGTTTTCTCTTAGCCTACAGCAACCCGTAAGAAGATGTTAATGCAGGTCTGTTAACCGTTGATTAGCGAGATAATGATGTTTGGGCACTGCTTGTACCTTGATTCCCCTTCAGCATGTCTACCCATTTTATTTAACTTTTTTCCTCAATAGCTCTGTTTTTTATTATAGGAAAGGGAGTGGCTCTTAAATACTTTTAAATTTTGAACAGTTTGGCTAAAATGGAGTAATTGTTTGCTTCTGGCATTTTAATGGCAGCCTGCGTGAACCAAGGCTTTTGGCATTGGGTTCTTGGGGGGTTTTTTTGCTATTCTTCTGAAATCCAAATTAGTTTATTTATTTGTATTGCTTTCCAAGCTAATTTTGTCCTATGGCAGGGACTGACAAGTATAAAGTTTAAACAGTGTTTTCCTTCTGTTTTGTTTTTGGGAAGCAGACCAGTAGCTCAGAATTCGTATGTACTATTAAAGGCTTTACCTGAAGAAGGGTATCCCAGTCAGTTCTGACATCACAGAACTTTTTTATTTGCAAATTTTAGAGCTCATTTTTCTGGTACCCTTCACTGAGTGATGCAAGGAGAAAGGACAAGAATGTTCAAAGCAGTAATAGCTTCCACACCTCTGCTAACCGTCTTTGGATGAGACGTACTAGTTAAAACACAGGAAATCTTTATGTAATGTTCCTATAGATAGAATAATCGTATCAGTTTAATTTTGCATAATATGTAACAAAAGATCTTGAATTCTCCAGTCAAACTTCTCTAAACTTAGGCTAATTGAAAGCTACCAGGATGGCTGAAAGAAAGGATTTAACTTTGATCTTAGATCTTGTACTTTTGGAATATGGTTTCAATTTAGAGAAAGAATGTGAGTGCACAGATTATCATTTTGAAATGAGTACTACCTGAATCATATGCACAGGAATTTTTAAATAAAATAAATCTCTGACAATTGCTTGGAATTAATTAAAATTCTGCAACATATTAAGCACCAATAAAGGAAGCACTACCCAGACTTATCTATAGAGATTCCGTAACAACTGACCTACTTGCTCATGGAAGCATCATAAATTTGTGATCTTTTTCAGCCCGGATAGCTTCAAATATACTGCAGTCCCTTCTCAGTTCAGGTTTGGGGTATGGAAAGTCTTAAAACTGAAAATATTTATATCTGAAGCCTTGAATCTTTCAGTTGCCAAGATGCACAGTTCTTTAACACCTAAGACAGACTGCAGTTAGATCCTTACCAGTGATCACCCACACGCATGGTGCTCAGTCTAATTTTCTCCAGTCCATTTAATTTTTAAAGGGAACTTGAACTGTAACTCCAGGTAAAATCAATTTAATTGGGATAGGTTCCCAGTCAAGTTGTAACAAAACGATTAACAACTTATTCCATTACAACCCCTTCCTGATTAAACGTAGTTAGGGTGTTTTCAAGGGTTTATCCCCTAGGGTAATTAAACTGCCTTTTACTGAACTTGGCTACCAAAAGAGCAATCAATTGAGAAATCTGTTTTTTCTTCCATTTCTTGTGGGCAGATTTTAATCAGCTGGCAGAGCATTCAGTGCATTTCATGCCGAAACAATTAATGGACCCAACCCTGCCCTATTACAGGAGGCGCTTTGTACCTAGACTCTTTGGTACTCCGTGTTTAAATTGAGAGTCCTTTCGCTTTGCTGAAGGAGGAGGAAACCCGTTAGCGAGGAGCTACAGCCGCGTTCGCGCAAGGATCGGCCAGAGGTGCCCACAGCCGCACCGTCCCCACGCGCGACGGAGCGATCGAACCGCCTCAGTCCCTCCGGCGGGGACTGCGTGGGGCGCCCGGGCCGCCG
>NW_009187608.1:0-15716 GCF_000690835.1 Fulmarus glacialis
GGGGGGGATGGGAGGGGGCGGGGGGACAGGATGACAAAACCACAACAACAATGCATGCCCAATTTTAAAAGGAAGGTCAACTAAAATCTTGATTGAATTGAATTATAGCAAAATAATTCTAGTTGGGGTGGGGGGAGGGAAACACTATCTTCTTCACAGGAATCAAAAGCTGGAGGCACATACTTGGTGTTAAATACCTCGCCTGCTTAGGAAAAGTGTAAATGAGTCATACCATCTGTACTCGCATTCAAAGGATAGTCTGGCAAGATAGCGGGGAGAACACAAAGCAATATGATGCTCTGCTCTTCATGTTATGAAAGCAGTTAAGTCGGGGAGTAGAGGAAGACTTGTCAGTTAAAATAAGAACTACCTACAGTAACAGACACTGAATGCCTTATTCTCTGAATTTGTAATTATTTGCAGAATTCTACCCAGTAATCTATAGTACTACAGAGATACCTATAGACTCAGGTATAAAGACACTGCAGAGGCTGATTAATGTTGTATTTCATGTGAATATATTTATCCCACAGAAGAACACAAAAGACGATCAGAGTAGAAAGTAAACAGATTTGAGAAAGAAGTCATTCCAGAACATCAATAATTCAGAGAGAAGCTATTTAAGATAATCGTTTGTTACAAAGACAAGACAAAATGCATTGCCAAAGGAAAAAAAAACCAACCAACAGAATCAACACTGGCGAGCAGCCTTCTAAACCAGGTTATGCTGAGCAGAGTAAAAGCAGCAACCGCATTGGAAGAAACAACAAGGACCTCGCAAAGACGCAGTGTGAGACTAATCCCAGCGAAGAGGGCGGAAGTCCCATCCAAAAAGATGGCTTGTGGTAGTATCTAAGTGAAGGCGGACAAAGCCATCACCAGCGTCGGGAGCAACGTGCCACAGAAGGGTGCCATTCCCAATGCAGCTGTGCGGGTGGGGGACCCGAATTCATGGAAGTGATAACCAAGGTGTAAAGGCTTATCATGAAACAAATTACTAACACTGGAAAAATGTGCAAAGTTCGGGTTTCTTCGTTTTTCTTTTAAAAAGTCCTGGGAAGTCAGACTACATGGAAGGCTGAACTTGCCAACATTTTTTTTATTGTAATAAAAGCAATATATTTTAAAACACAAAACCAAGCTTTACTTTGGATCTCAGGATATGTAACTCAACATATTTGGCGCCTAACGCTCCATCTTTTATATCAGATGAAAGTTCATAGTACTGAATGATGCTAAAGACCGTTTCAACATACCACAAACACATAGCTTATTTATGATGGTTACATTTAAACTAGAGTACTTACAGGAAGGACACCAAGTTCTCCCGAAGGTATTCCTGGATATCTTAGGGGCTGGAAGGGGGAGAACAGACATCCACCTGCTGTTCCAAAATCCTTGCAATAATTTGTTTATATTTATACCAAGGTTTGAGGAGCATTAAACGTACAATTAATTTAAAATGGTATCTCACTTTCTCCTTCTAGTTTTCACGCCTTCATCTTTTAGTTGTATGATAAAATTGTTCACTATCTTAAACAAAAAAAAAAAAAAAAAAAAAAAGAAATCTGATCCCCTTATGTTGGTTTATTTACTTGATCCTCTAACTTTTTTGTTGGTTAAAGTCAAGCATGTTATTTCAGAGCATTTTGTAGGTTGTATTAATAGCATTTACAATTCCCAGCAGGTTTAGCAGCAGCAGATACTCATAAGGATGTCTGCCCCCAGCAATCACAGTTCACAAGTAGGTACATTAACATAAAACCAGTATCATTAATATATATGTCCAGCTGTGAGCTGAGTTGATTTGGGGTGAGGAGAGGACATGAGGGGGTAGGAGGATGCTATGCCATACCATTTCCTCAGTGACTACGTTTTTACCAAGGACTACTGCTCAGAGGAGCTTCGCATGCAAATGAAGCAGTAACTCAAGCTGTTTCATTATGAATCAGCAGAACTGTCAGAGATCATGGCAAAAGTATTATACTATTTTTAAATAAAAGTAAATTAAAAAATAGATTTAAGAGCACTCCTGCTGTTGAATCCTACTTAATGATTTGCTATTCAGAAAAAAGCTTTGCGCTGGAACAGTTCCCTAGCATAAAGCAAGAGGTGAAATAATGAATCCGCAAGCCTGGAGAATCATGAATCTGCGAAGCATCCCAAATGACAGAAGTGAAAACACATGTTGATCCTCTGATGTTCACACCATTATTAAAAATGAAAAATGATCAAGGCAGAAGAGGAGTAAGATCCTCTACAGATTCCAGAAACGTTTACCTACATGTTCTTTCAATGTGTGCACATGTAACTCTTCAAATCATAACTGCATATTCAAAAAGCCGTATCAACTTTAAAATTTATTATGATATACCTGGGATTGACACAGCTTTTAAAAAACCCAAACAAACTACTGCAGTTCAGGTATCATTTTTACGGTTCTCAATCTCGCTTTTAGAATTCTTTTTGTTAAGTACTTCAGAAAGAATTTCAATTTAAAAATTGGGGAAGAAAGCAAAGCAAGCAGAAGATGAATTCTGATCTGACATAACATTAAGAGGACAGATAAAAAGGTAGACAATAGCATTGCTCCTTAAGCTGAGGGAACAAATCTTTAAATACTATTTCGCACATCTTTTAGCAAGGTAATTATCTGGATAAAAATAAGGTAGCGGGCTATGAGTCACAGCAGTTCATGTATAAATCGAAGCATCAAGAATGTTCACAACCAGGACAGATTTTTTAGAACCTACAGCTACTTTTCAAAACCACTGTACTTTAGTAAGACCAGAAAAGAATAACGCTTTCCAATCTGAACAGATGCTTCTCACACAGTCAAAGAAGAGATTACAATTCAAGATGTTCATACACATTAAAATCAAAGAAGAAAACACAGGCCCAGAGCTATTTAGTCCATAGTAGGTTACCTCTCAAAGGTTACAGTTTGACTTCACAGAAGCCTCAGCGCTTGAAACACAAGAGGATTGAAGAGTTAAAACCCCTCAGACTATTACTATGGAACAGTGACTTTCTGGTACCCTCTACTCTGCTCTGGTGAAACCCCACCTGGAGTATGGCGTCCAGCTCTGGAGCCCTCAGCACAAGAAAGACATGGACCTGTTGGAGCGGGTCCAGAGGAGGGCCACGAAAATGATCAGAGGGATGGAACACCTCTCCTATGAAGAAAGGCTGAGAGAGTTGGGGTTGTTCAGCCTGGAGAAGAGAAGGCTTCGGGGAGACCTCATTGCAGTACTAGCAGTACTCAAGGGGTCTTACAAGAAAGATGGGGACAAACTTTTTAGCAGGGCCTATTGTGATAGGACAATGGGGAATGGTTTTAAACTAAAAGAGGGTAGATTTAAACTAGATATAAGAAAGAAATTTTTTATGATGAGGGTAGTGAAACACTGGAACAGGTTGCCCAGAGAGATGGTAGATGCCCCATCCCCGGAAACATTCAAGGCCACGTTGGATGGAGCTCTGAGCAACCTGATCTAGTTGAAGATGTTCCTGCCCATGGCAGGGGGGTTGGACTAGATGATCTTTAAAGGTCCCTTCCAACCCAAACTATTCTATGATTCTTAATCCTATTGACTATGTCTTCAAAAGGCATTTAAAAAAGAGGCAGAAAAACATCGCAAAATACATGGAATAAGAGCTCTTTGAATAGACTTAAGAGTCTGCACTTTCATATAAACTTTTCCAGCACTGCTAACGCACATCCTTTTTCGTTGTCTTAACAGCCTTGAGGCTACCATTACAGCACAAAAACATGGCTTTAAGGTGGGAAATGAGAAGAGTCAGAATCAATCATTTCACTTGGAACAGAGGTGTTAACTGTACCCATACAACCTTTTGACACAGCTCAATGACCTATAGCTTTTAGTTCCCTAAAATGCAAGCTCTGAAAGAGAACTGGCCAGCAGACTCAGAAGCATATTTTCAGCACATGGATATAGCAGCACCTCACCTTACAAGAGGCCCAAATCAGTCAGTGACAGGTCAGATATCTGAGCAAAAAGCATGATTTGCATTTTACAGTTCAGTGTGGTTCCATGGGCAATGCAGAGGATACTTCCAAACACTTTAGGACTTTCTTCCTCCAGGGAAGAACACAGTTGCTTGAACAGGATGCACAGTCCAACAGCCAAACATCTCCTTTACCTGCACCCTGCCAATTGCTTAAAGCTTAAGTCATGACTGTCACTTCCACACGAACGCAAGAGGAAAATTGGTGTTGTTACCTGCCACACACAAGTGCCATAGCTGATTCCACTACATCAATACAGCCTGCAAAGGGAGGCAAGTCAGGTGCCTCTGACTGCCAGAAGCTGGTCATCTTCTCTATCTAGCCAGGGGACTGCCGTGCATAAGAGCACATTTTTAAAATTACAGGAGAAACAGGATTTTTGCAAGGCAAATTAAGGAGTAAAAAATTATTTTAAAAAATATTATTACATTTCACAGACAATGGAATACTGAAAGGGCTATGAAAAAGACAGGTTAACTGTTACAGCTAAGCCCACCTGCACAGTGGACACAGACCCTCCTGGGAAAATTAATCCCAACTGAGTAATGCCATCAATCTAAAGCGGATCACTTAAACCAAGCCAAGACCCTACTCATTTATAGTTAAAGTGGCCTTATATTGACTAAACAGAATTCACTTCCAAAGTACATTTGGTTATCTCCAAATACCTAGGTACAGTGCTCTTAAAAAAAGAAAAACGAGTCAGATTTTTCTGTGACAGACAGGAACCCAAGTAGAATTGTGCCACATGAAAATTTAACATTTTTCACTTCTTCGGGGGTGAGGCGGATAGGGGACGGATGGGAAAAGGTTGGAGAAGAGGACCAACATGGTCCCAAATATGGAACCATAAAGTGATGTGCACTAAACAGGGTGTGATCAAAACCAACCAAAATCAGAGACAAAAGAACCACCCTATAAAATGAATATTCCAGCAAATGTACCACATCTCTCCACAGCAGTGAAGCAGCACTGCAGCAATTTCTCTGCCCTCAGTCCTAGACTGCTTAAATCCCTCCACAGGGAGGAGACAAGCAAGCTACCACTAAATACTTGTGAAGAATACACTGCCTCACCAGGCGTACCCTTCTTCAGAACAGACAGCTGACTGCTTTACTAACACTTTTTCAGCTAATTTATACAGGTGCTTAGATGAAGGGCAGACCCAGTCAAATCAAAGTGAATTATCTTGGTTTGTATTTTTGCTTTTTGGATGCATTTAAATAGCATGCAATAACCTTTACGATGCATTAATTACCTCACCTTTATTACTTTTGCTATACTTTTAAATTTATTATTTTATCAGGGCATTTTAAAAAAACAGAAAATAAAAAAAATATTTTAAGTTGTTTTAATTACATGTGCCACTAAATAAAAAGCTTCCAAAAATGTCTTGAGTTAAGCAGTTGTTGTACGAAGGAAATACTATGGACAGTTAGTGAGCTGAATCACTCGGGGTTGGTCACAAAGTCTGTCAAAATAGGATTAGTACAATTCTGTCAGACTTCACTTCATAAGAGCAGCTTTTCTTTTCCCCAGCTTCTTCTGGTTTTCAACACTGAACAAACCGAGTAAGAGGAGTAATTGTAAAGAAAATACCATTTGTTCCAGAAGAGGCTACTGTTGTCTAACGCCGCTTTCAAACAGTGAACTTTCACAAACTCTTTCCAAGCGCTTAGCTCATGACTTCCTTCTGTGAAGCAGTTCGAACTGAATCCTTTGACAACAAATATATACTACTTAAGTATTTTTTTTTAATTCTTTGAATCAAGTAGATGCTATACTTAGACTTTAAGAAGTTATATTCATATATTTCCCTAATGTAATTTTTAAATTAAAAATTTCCCTGTCCTGTTCTCTACATCCTCAAGCTGAACATTCCCTCAAAGTTCCCACACTCCACGCCAATAAACCACACTGAAAATAGATTAACCTTTTGTCTAGTCTTATCACTGAGAACCTTTGTACAACATAATACAGAAAGCACAACAGAAAGTACTCCATATCTCTTATAAGATAGGGAACATTAAGTACAGAATAGCAAAAAAATTACCATAAATTTCATTTAATTCACAACGTTGAACCTGATTTTCAAACACTAATAGCCACATAATACAGGTGTTCTCGAAACTTTTAATAACTTTCATTTGTTTCAGCATAGCAAATAAGATTCTGCTATCCTCTCATATTCCCTCCTCTTACAAAGAAAATCTAGAATCAGATACTTCTTAAGCTTTCTTAAATATCAAACTACTTTTCTGATTAACACTTTGCAAAATACTTATTTAATAAGTGTCTGTCAGTCTGGTTTTTCCCCCCCTGCATCCCAATGTTCATTTGTTTATGTTTTACACTTTTATGTCAGCCATGTGGGTTTTGACACCTACTAGGAGCAGCACTGATACTATCCTCCAGTCACCTGCTCTAGAGCCCACAGCAGAGACAGCTGACCTAATCATGAAGCAGGCCCTGAATGACTGCCTAAGATTTTTAGGCAAATATAAAAAAAATTTTTAAATGGTGCTGATGAGCAGTTTCAAGAACAAATGTGAAACAGAAGCTGTAACTTGACCTTCACTGGGTATTCCCTGCTTGCTTCAAAAAAAAAAAAAAGAAAAAAAAGAAAAAAAAAAAGATAGGGGCTAAGGGCCCTGACTTAAATCTTTCATATTCTTTGCTTTTTAGCTCAAAATACTTATAACAAAGATATCTTTAACAAACATACAGGTGATATGTAGACAACTATTTGTGTGGAGACTGTTAAGTGCAATTTTATTACACCCTTATTTCCCAAGGTAATTATTCCCAGTGCATACTTACAGTCAAAAGACATGCCTAATTTTTTTTTTTTTAAAACTAAGCTTTGTAGTTTTATCATTGTTTATTCCAGAAAATCAAATCACAGTCAAATGGATGAACAGCCTCATCTATAACCCACTTAATTAAACAGCTTTGCAGCAGGATCAAACTGGGAAACAGAATGAAGTAAGGAATAGTCCATCTTGATAAGGTTTTCATTAATGGCGATTCAAAATGCCATCTTTTCTAGCTGCTGGTAAAAATATTTGCACAATGCACTTATGTTGTAGTATCCATGTAACCATACTAGGTGATACGTGGAATATAAAACAAGTTTAACTACTATTTTATATTTCAGTTTCCTATAGAGCTGAGATGAAAAATTTTCTTCCATTACAGAAGGCTTAAATTTATTCTTAGACTGACATGTTTCATTAATTACTATTTGTAGAGAAGTGACCAATTACTATTTTAGTTTATTTCAACTTAGTCATATTTCTATAAGCGTATTTTCTTATTAGATATTTCCCTACCCCAAGCATATATCTCTGTGCAGGGAGATAGAGGGATCACTAGTCACAACAGGCATGACTCCAAGCCGTCACTGGATGGTGTCCAAGAATTAGAGCTGCACACACAGAAGCATACAAGGGAGTTAAGAATTTGAAGGGCTTTCTGTCCATACATGTTTCTATGAGGGAAAAGGCTGCAGCAAATTCAGACTCCTTTTGGCATACAGTTTTCAGGTAACAGGACTACATGAACATGATCTTATATTTTCACTACAACCTCCTGAGAAGAGATGGAAGGCAAGAGAAAGTCTGATGTCATTTTCAGAGCTCCAGTTGTAAAACCATGAGTAGCAGTACACATGATCAACCTAAGAGACGGGGCAGGGGGGAACCCTAAGAAATGCTGCAAGAAAACTGGCACGCAGTTGTCCTATGGGAGATGGAAAAAAGCTGAGGGTCCTGAAAGGCAGCGCATGTGGTAAACCAGTATGTTACAGAAGTCCTTTTCCTGTTTCAGTGTTTTCATAGTCAGTGTAAGTCAACACGACATGTTATGAACAGAAGCAGACGTCCTTAAGATCTTAGGGTCTCTCACAATTAAAGAGGAATTCACAACCACACTCAAACCCAAAACCAATCAGGAACCAGACAAGAAAATTAAGCGTGTTGCTGAGTTTCAAAACACATTCTAGGAAGTTTCAGGCCAACAACTTTAAAGTTACTTTCCCAGAGAGAGAGAGAGAGAGAGAGAGATCCAAGGCAGACCACACTCAAGTTCCTCCACTCACCTCCCAACCCCCAAACCAAAGGGGACACTCACAGAAGACACCTCTTCTGTGATTACAGGACTTCTGTCACAAAGGAAGACATTAGAGTAAGTTTACCTGAGCCAAAACACTCCTTTCTAGTTCCTACTTAGGAAAACTTTCAAGGAACAACTTTGCAGTCATATGCTAACCTAAATAATTCGTCTCTCCCCACCCTTTTCACCACTTGCAGAAGAAAAGAATAAGCGACTGCTTAAGCTCAGCTGCAACCAAATATCAAACCATGGCCTTAGGCAGGAGATTAGAAGCCAGTGAGTTTCAATCATTATTGTTAGAAACTTTGCAAAAGAAAAAAACAACCCAAGAAGCAGCACGTCATTAAGCTCCATCCTAAAATTATGAAAATCCTACTCTTTCATGAAAATTCACCTACTCCGCATGACTTTAAAGATCGGGGTTCATTCAGGCAATGCACTCCATTTCTCCCACACATATACACAGTCGTACCCTACACCAGAAATACTGGCAGAAATTGTGGCACTCAGTAGTTCTTGTACCTGTCATTTCCTTCGATCTGTCAGCTGAAAACGTTGGCCTTCGCTGTCATAGATAGTTTCGAAGTCACATAATTAGCACAGTTTTAGCTGCTAATTAACCTCTTAAAAGAAGAGCAGTATAACAAGAAAAACATACCCTAATGTTTCTGCCTGTTCTGAACCTTGCTTATTATGGGTCATTTTCATTGTTTCTTATCTAGTGAAAAAACAAGACAGTGCAAATATACACCAAAGCAGTTGCCACCTCACTTCTGCAGCCACACCATACACTATGCAAAGTAAGAACCTGGTATTCTGAACAGCCATCCTGTGACGATGCATTGCTTCACAGGCACACTACACATCACCGTGCTCCACACAACAGTAGGTCATGAAATCTTGAGGTCAAATTACATCATTCCAACAATACCTCATCTTTTCTTCAATTATCCATCCTACTTTCACAAGTCACTTTTCCCAAAAATAAGTGGTGTCAGGCAACATAAGAGAAGCACTAGTGGGCACTGTAGTCACGATATATTAAAAAATAAGAGGGCTTTTGTGAACATGTCTAACACATGTATTTCAGAAGAGGCAATAAGGGCTCCCACAGCATAGAAGGCTGAACTCCAGCAGACATTTCTGAGATCTTTTCCGCAGGCACATTCATTCTGTCTTTGGGTTCAGTTAACTGTGGCCAACTGCTGCCGTAAGACTGAGCTTCAGGCCTAGAAGATTTATTTCTGCTTGTGGTCATTCAGGAGACAAAGAGCCAATTTTCTAAAGAACTTACTCCAAAACAACAGTTCCAAAACGACTTTGCAACGCCTCCAACCAGCATGGAGGAGAGCACTGCTAATACCAGTATGGCAAGCTTCCAGGGAAGGGGAGCTGAGCTTCTCCTCTGACAGCCTCCACAGACACCTCCGTGGCATTGTGTGTGGCATTGCTATTCCTCCTGTCATTCGAACAGATACTATTTCTTTGGCTTATGTGAGTTCCAGTGAAGAACTTTATAGAAGGAAACGTATCTCACTGCTCCCCCATGTAAGGGGTTGGATGTCGAGACAGGAAACCAGTGCGATACCCTAAACGCTTACAGTGTTTTCTACAGCCATCACAACAGCAAAAGAGAACGTTCCAGATAAAGCTTAGATTGAAATGCAAAGATGTAATCAACAGCTTTTTAACAGTCATTCTAATTTTTCTGCAAAATTCTTCTACTACTTGTGGGCACAGAGTCACAAATCATGGTACTTCTACTTTGACGCTAGGAGTTATTCTTTAAGTACGTATGCAATAAGTTTAACACTTTAATGATTACTAATGCAGCTTTAACACATATGCAGAGCGTTGCAGGAATTTTATCAACCTTCAGGTGAGGAAACCTAATCTGTTCAAATGCAGACTATGAAAAATATCGCCTTTTTTTTAAGCAATTATGGCTTGTTAAATGTTGTGAATCTTAAACAACAAAAAAAAAGCAGCCAATTCGCAATGTGCAAAGTTGAAGCCCTTTAAAAAATAAAAGATGTGACTGCATGCAGCTATATTTGCCCTTCCAAGATGACAAATTTGATATTCTTGACTCAAAACCATTTTTTGCATCTCTGGGTGTAGAAAAACACTAGAAAGCACTCTTCCCTAGATTATTCACAGTGTTAGTTTGAGACTACAGATGCTGGGAGAGTCTCCTTCCTGTGCTGCAGAAAGGTGCAGCAGGTAGGAAAAGGAACCAATGTTTTGAAGTCATTGCAAACAGAGCTCCACAAGGTAATTGGATACCTGTTGGGTTTTGGATGATCTTTGACTAGGAAGCTCTGAAGTTCATCAAAAGAAGAGCTTTTGACAATCTGTGATATCCTAACCATTTTTGTCCTTGTTCTCACTCTAGTGCTTTACAAATCCCTTCTTCACCTTTCTTTTACCCTCATTATGAAGACCTCCTCCTCTCTTGAGCTCCATTTCTTCTGGAGTAGATTAAATTGACTATTTACATCCCTGACTATAATTTATTAAACTTATTTAACTATAATTTGTTAAACTTATGGTAAAAAGAATAGACAAATGTCTATGGACAAGAAATAAAATGTTACTTATTCTTCACTTGAAAAGTTCTGTTTTAATAGACTACTCAGTCTGTGATCTAAGTAATCTTAGATGATAATCTTTAAATGGCTGTGTGCTTGTGGATGGAAAGAAACAGAAAACACATCAGGGGGTAGGAGTGGAAGAAATAAATGATAAGCTGGGTGGTTACTATAGGATCAGGAATGATGTGGGACAGCAACGGCATTTGCAACCTTGCAGGTGACAGAAGTGGGAAGAGAAAGTGTTCTTCTACAAGTCCTCCTTAACACCGAAAATTATCCCCCAGAATGAAAGAACACTATTAAAAAAAGCAACAGATACAGCAGAGCTGTAAAACAAAATACTGCTCCTGGAACTGAAACAGGAGCAAAGGAGACGAAAGCTATCAGGCAGTACCAATACAGGGTTCAAATTTGGCAAAGAGACTGCACAGCAACAAAATCATTAAACATAAGACCTCTTTCTATTGATCCTCATGTTTTAGCAAACATAGCAAGAACTGAACAGAACTCTGCAGTTAAAAAGGAACGAAGGCGAGGGGGAGGGAATTCCATTAATGTGCTATTTCTTGAAGTGTCCTTGTACCATGACTTCGGACATTTCATTAATTCAAAAAAATGAGTAATAACGTAACCAGAAAAATAATGTTAGCATTTTGGTTTCCTTCATCTGCTTATTTTTATGTGTGCTTTTCATTTTAACCTACCAACAACACTTTGTGGGGTGATGCTGGTGAGAGAATGAAGTGTTAGCAGCGGTAGAGAAAAAGCAACAGACACCACACAGAGATCCAAGGCAGGAAAGAGACATCAAGTGCTCAGGATGAAAAGAAAGACTTTGCATAGACTACCTGCCCACTATCATGAGCAATAGACAGAAGAAGCAGATGACCTAAAGATGGGACAGGGAAGGAGAGAATACCAATTACCCCTAACATTATACAAAACTCAGTCTGCAGCGATGGATTTAAATGACTACATTATTCATTAGTTACAGATTATATTAGTATATAAATAACTACAGAACTTCCTGAAAGTGGTTTCCCCCCCCCAGTTCAGCTGTCTATGACTCAAGTAGGTCCCTCAGCTATGAGCTAGGTAGATCCTTGGTCTTTTGTTCTGCCTGCCACTGGATGACCAGGTTCCTGAATGGAAGGTTCAGCTTCCTCCCTGTTAGAGGTACCAGTACAGATGAAGCTATCAAAATGTAGAGGACAAACAGCAAAATCTTGAAACTAAACATTGAATTCTTCATGATTGCTATAAATTCTGTAAGCTCTAAAAAGGCTCATTTTGGCCTTAATGCTTTAACTACTGCAATTTCATTCCCATTTTGTCATTCTGACTAGAATCCTTGCTTGTGCCCCCTTCTCTTCCTTCATTAAGGTACTGTTTTATCTTCACTTTGCTGAAATTAAAAAAAAAAAATCCAGATATATCCATGCTTTCTTCTCCGCACTGGATGGAAGCGAAGTGCAGGATTTCAGCACAAAGTGAGAGTGAACCTCAAGTGTGATTGCATGATTGCAGAATGGCCAAGAACAACTTATAAGCAAATGCTCATCAGCTCAGGAATTAGGAAGGCCATTAAGTGACAGTCCATTGTTTGAAAGTATGGAAACATTAAACATTTAGGATGGCTTCACAACAACTGAGGACATGGTCAGAAATAGACTAACCCATACAAATGGGCAAAGTTATGTACAAAACCTGAACATTCACTAAGTTCTCCTAATATGAGTCAGTTTACGATTAAGAGGCATTCTTTCCTACTCTGGGGCAGGAAAGCTTTTTTCCCCCTATACCTGTAAATGTAGTTCTGAAGTTTAATAACATAAGGTTAAGCAAAGTGGTTTGTTTTTTTCTTGTTTTACCCAAAACCCCAGTGTTAGAATAGGCAGATCTGTGCTTTACACTTTCCAAATTCAAATACAGTTGCAGTAATTTAGTGAGAAAAAATATTTAAGTGTTCAGGCTGCCCTAAATAGCTAGGCTTTAGTCATGTAAACAACAATCTACTTACATGGTATTACTCACTCAATTCACATACATACATTACTGTAGAAATAATCAATGAAAACCTAAGATTATATTCAATTCACAGTGAAGAGCATCTGATTATCATAGGACAGAAGTCATTAGGTGCTTCAGCTAACAAGTCGTTCCTCAATCTACAAGGATGCTACAGACCAACTATTTTGCCCCTCTCTCATTTGCACATCACTGCTGGTGCTTCCTCTTTAACTCTCTGCACCCACCCAGCTGGTTACAAGTCTCATCTCCCTTTCTCTCCCCACTACTCAGTCCCACCACTCTTGCATTAGCTCTATTTTTTTTTTCTAGCTGAAATGGGTCAGTGGTGTATAATTCATCAACACCTAAGCAATCACAACTGAATTAACATGGTTAAACTAGTATATTCCCACCCTTTGGCGAGAGTGCTAGTGTCATTATGAAGGAGAGGAAGAGTAACATTCCCTGATATTTCAGAGCTTAAATATTAAGATTCTGTCTTCATTTGCACAAAAGATAGCACCAAGACACCTTATTTCAGATTCATCTTCAAATGCCAGATTAGCACTTGTCCTCCACCCCAACAATGAAGGAAAACAAACCCCCCAAGAATCAGCATTGTAAGCATGCTCCCAACACTTAGGGATGGACTGCTTTGTTTATTTTTTTTTGATGTGAAATGTTTTGTGATTCGTATTATGATACAGGTTATTTAAACATAAATATTATAAATAACTTTGAAACAGTTAGTCACTGTAACTAAGGCAACGAGTCTCCCACTCAATTTCCAGAAATAGGAATAGAGGAATAGAGGTAAGAACAAAATAAAAAGTTGGCAGGAGCAAGAAAACCAATGATCAAATATTAGTTTGACCTCAGGAAGGCCCACCTGACTAGAGAAAATAAAAGGTACAGCAGCTGAGAAACAAACTAGCTGCTAAAAGATGTAGTGGAGGATATGGAATGTATAGTACCAAAAATATTTTATTTCAGTCATCCAATTCCACAACCCATTTCAGCAAATGGAAACAAGGACAGACATTTGGGAATGTAACAATCCACATCGGACAGCAGATTGCTAGTTCAGAGTCTCAACAGCTACTAGTTTCCTACAGAAATCATCGACTTTTTTGTGGGTGCTAAGGAAGTCACTTCTTCATAGGCAAGCACACATTTGCCTCCTTTTTTTCCCCCCTGATATTTGCCTCCAAGTAATGGTCACAAACCTTCGATGCTATCAACATGAATAGACCTTTATACCCTCACAGAAGGCCACTGAGTTAACAGGATCTGCCATAAGGATCTGACTGCAGAATCAAGGCTTGCTTTGTTTCTCCCCCACCTTTTTTTTTTTTTTCTCCTTCTTTTTTAAAAAAAGATTATTTTCTTGACTGAGAAGAACAGCTTGTTCACAAGTCAGAAGTTCCTGAGTTATCATCAGGGAATCTGATCCCCCAAAACGAACACGCGGTAGAACCAGGTTCTCTCAACACATTCTAATGGAAGGGCTGGTAATTACTTCGTATAACAAGATAAACGGAGTTCAAGTTACTCAAAGTTTTCCATCAATTAAAGAAACTTATCTTTTCTGTACATGTGAGTTCTTAGCCTGGCAACACGAGAATTAACAGTAAGACTTAAGGTGTCTTGGTAAGTATTACTACTTCCTAATGTAGTTATCTTGTACACAGTTAAAACAGATTAGATACAAATTTTAGGAAGACTGTGTGATGGAGAATAGAGCACAAAGAGTGGTGCTCAACTTCGACAAGATTCCCGAAAGCAATGTAATGTTTTTTTAAAGAACAGTAACTTTAAAGTAATTTCTACCCAAAAAAATTAAACACATACCTCATTAGTCTATGTCTGAATGGAATTTGTAGAGCAATACCACATAATTTCATTCCCACCATATCCCTCCCTCATCGAACAGCAGCAACTCCTTTTCATCACCACAGGAGACCATTCCTCCTCTTGGAGTAACAAGGAACTAGTTGGGACATTTATTCTTGGCATGAATTCTGAAAGAATGAAGTCTAACGCTGGCAGTAATGAAAATAGCAACCATGGCGGCATTCAGAGCGTTCACTATGACACTGCAAACATTTGTTTAACTGCCAATTGAACAAGATCCATCTTAGCTAAGAGAGAGATATAAATGGGCAATAAAGAAGTCAGTGCTCTCACTGTTCAAGGACTTTCAAGATAAGTGGTCACTCTAATATCCTCACGCAGTTGTTCATACTCTGATCCTTCCTACTCACATCTGACTTCTGGGAATAAATGCACTGCCTCAAGCACAGTCCAGTAGTCATACAGGAAAACCCCTACAAATTCCTTTCAAATGCCCATTATTATGAGCCCTAAGATTTCTTCCTACTACATATTTAAGATTCAGAGAAAACAGGAAATGCATAATTAAAACTATGATGCACTGAACAAAAAAAATAAAGCTTTACCAGCTATAACGACACTGCATCCAATGAGTTTTGCCACAAATAGTTATATAGCTGCAAAACTAAAGAAAAAATTCAGCTAGTTTTGATCAGAGCTTCATGCATTTCAACAAAACTATATTGAAATGTAGGCTTATGCTAGCCTAAAATATGACCTGTAGGCACATATGCAGGTAATGCTTGTAACAGAAAAGCAACAAATCCCTCAGTTGTCAGGCAATCCAAATTTCACCTACCCACTACGAAAATATACGCTGTCAATTACTCCTTAGGTGTAAGAGAGACTAACTCGCAATCCTTTAAAGCAAGAATTTACCTGTTCTAGAAACTATGACTGAACAGTAAAAAAACAGAAGACACTTAGCCTTTCACAGTTAGCTATGCAGAGTTGAGAGGGCTTTTATACAGGAGACCAAGGCATACCATTATGGAAACTCACAAGCAAGTTACTCCTCCTCCTTTCTCCACCCCACACCTCCACCCCCCCCCCCCCCCCCCCACAAAAACAAACAC
>NW_009187608.1:15747-18961 GCF_000690835.1 Fulmarus glacialis
GATAAAACATCAGTGAACCTTGACCTAAACTTTGCTTTCAATAAAGTTTCTTACAGGAGAGTACCACAGTGTTTCAGGAAGAAACGAACTTTTATAGCCTCCCTCTCACTTGGCCTTCTAGTAGTTAAAGCAGCTTCTCATCTAGAAGAACCTGGTATACAAGCACGAATCTATGAAGACAGTACAAAGGCAAACAAACTGAAGAGCAAATACCTTAATCAGAAGGTACACTTACTATATTTTTCACCTCTGCATTGAATGGCTTAACCTTCAGTGACAGAATTTGCAGATTTTCATCCTCTGTTTTTAAACATGTCAGTCCAACATTGCACAACAAACCAAGAGCAACGAGAACAATCTGCAGCTTCTAACTTGACACTTGAATGATTGCTCTTTCTATCCCACAGTTAAAGTTTGCTATTGAGCATTACAGGTATTAACTTCACTCAATACAGTTCAATTTAGCTTCAAATGCAATTTTTGCAAATATGGCTCATGGGTTTTTTTGATACCTAATATACTTTGAAAGCAAACATACGTCATTTCTGAAAGTGCAATGTACACCCTGAATTATTTCTAAACTTTGAAAGATATTCCTACCTTGTAGGATTGCAAAGCAATAAAGCTCAAGCAGTGTTAACACAAATTTGTAGACAATGTACCTGCTGGCTGCTTGTTGAACCCAAGGAAAGGCCTACTCTTCTCAGTGCATAGAAAACCTTTACTCTGAAAGTTAAACATATCAAATCAGCCTCCAAAGACAACCAAATATTTGAGCTTCACAAACACATTAAGCATCTGTAGGATCAAAGTTTTGTTTATCAGTGTACTAAGTAAATTAAATCAACTGCAAGTAGAACTGGGATTTCACCCTCTGAGCTCAACTAAGAGCCTCAGAGCACAGTTTCTCACCTCATTGTAAGTTCTCAAGCGCTGCTTTTACACTAGCTTGCAGTAACTTGAAAGACTACACTAAACCAAGTGTAAGAAAACATCAAGCTGCTTGTGTGCCCTAAGTATGCCTCTCCCCAGCATAATTCTGACATTTAAATAAGTAACACAGAGCCCTTCCACATTACCAAAGAACAAAATCAACAGGTTTATGTTGATTTTGGAAAAAAAAAAATCTTGAGAATTACATTAAAGTAATACTTTATTTAGTAGAATTTTTGTTCCAGAAAGTTACTCATCTGTCTGACTGTTGTACAAGGAAATTAGCAAATCACTTCCCTCCCTCATACTAGCTGAACAGTACAAAAAACAGAGCAGCCTTTGCGCTCCCCCATGAAACACAGCCACCACTGAAGACAGACAGACTCACTATAGCACTACAAACGCAGAGGACAATTTACTTTATTCTAAATGAACACATCACTATGAAGCAAAGTATATGGTTCAAGCAAACAAGAAGCACATTTCATGAAATACTGAAGATAAACACCTCTACTTTCATATAGTACCACGGGTTGGTTTTTATAATGAGCAGGTGGTTGTTATAATCTTAGCGCAGCATCTAGTCCTGAAGTCAAAGACATCTTGCAGCATACTGCACAAGAACACTGACCTGGAGGAATTCTCTGTAATTAGCAAAACAGAGATATTCCATGTTAATATGATTCCTCATGATTTTTGGCATTCTTAAAGAAAACAATTTTAACAGAATTTAGTTTGTCGTAACCGATTTATCATGCAACTGACACCCAGCAGAAATACAGCTGCTGCTAAAAATCACTCGCTGTTACAAAAGCCTCTTCAAAACCAACACTCCCCTCCCTCTCCCCCTTCTTTCCCTGCCCCTACCAACCCTCTTTTAAGTGGAAGAATACTTCAATTCCCAGTGTATCAATGCACCTTTACGTATCCATGAAGCCTCTAAAAAAATCCACCTCATACTTCTGGATTAAAACTTGCATTATGAAAGAACCTGAAAGCCTCACATGCATTACTCTGTCAGACCAGTGGTCCTACATAGTCCAGTATTTCACCTCAGCATCAATCAATAGCAGGATCCTTCCCAGAAGAAAAGTTCTGAAATACAGTACTTTCACGTTAACATAATCATGAGTTATACATAACATACTTGTGAGTTATTTCACAATGATTACTTGCAGAAGAGTTGCATTTCTTGGTTTTAACAGAAGGGCTTATTTAATAGAAGAGATGAACAAGTGTTCATTTCTGTAGAGAGCCTCCCATAGAAGAACAGTAACGAAGCCTAAATAGTGTGCTTTGAGTTAGGTTTCTAAGTGTATTTCGGGTCCACAATTGTTGCTCATTCATAGATGAAGTTCTAAATAAATATGAGACTTCACTAAGTTTACATACAATACAGCAGGACATAAAGATCCCAGCCGCATATTGCTAAACATTTTTTAGAACAAAATCCCAAGGGACCACGGAACCTAAATGTAAAAAGACAGAGGTATATGCAGACTGATGAAAGGACTAGCAGGTAACGATGAGCTGATACTGATCAGCGTAATAAAGACACAGGATACCAGTTGCCTAACCACCGCCAAGTTTCTAGGTGTTTTTTTTCTGTGGGGCTTTTTTTTGGGGGGTGGGGTCTCCAAGCATTACAGTCGGTTATCTTAAGGAAGAGTGTCGAGGAGACCAACAGCAGGGTGTACGAGCTTTTACAGAGAATTTGGTCTAACGCACATGAAAACATGAGAAGATAAATTTTCTAGCAAGCATCTTTTTACACGCGGCAAACTGGCAGAGCAGACCCTCCCACCTTTGTATCTTGATACTGCACAGGAGACAATAGGTAGGACAGGGGAGACACCAGAAAAGGACAGAGCAGCGAAGACAAGTATTTTTCATAAGCTGGGATGGAAACCGAAGAGTCTAGCAAACAAAGAAGGGTGTGATGTGATGAACAAACCACTACAGGCACGAGAAACCTTCCGGTTTTCAGAAGGGGAGCACGGACTCGGGGAAGGTATGTCAAGACCACGGAGAAGAAAGATACAGCAGCCGAACAAAAGATTTTAAAGGCCTGGAAGGGAAAGGTGGTGCGTGAAGGGACGAGCAGGCAGCTCTCGGGCACGTGAAGCAGCGAACGGCAGCACTGCCGCGGTCCAGGTCCGGGTCCGGATCCGGGAGGAGAGGAGCCAGCTCCCGTTCCCGGGCACGCCGCCCTCCGCCGCGGCTCCCGAGTCGCCGCAGCCGGCTGTCTCCAGACCGATCCCCTCGCACCGGGCAGTCCCTC
>NW_009187609.1:0-3870 GCF_000690835.1 Fulmarus glacialis
CCCCCTTCCTCCCTCCCTCTCCCTTTCTTCCCCCCCATATTCCCAAATCATAATTGTTGTTCCTGTATGGAGCAGGGACTCTCAGCCTCATTATCTCTTTACTTAATTTTTACACACAGTGCTGTCCAGAAAACAACAAAATGAATCTCTAAGAAATTTTAAGGAACATACTAAAAATCCAAACAGCATTGCTGAAATTACCCTGTATATCCAATTCTATTTCCAACACATGGTCCCCCTAAACCTATATGTTATATCCCTCAGACCTCCATTACAATGTGCTCAAACTCACCCAGTATTTCCCTCTTCACTTTAGACCTATGCTGCTCCCAGTGTGTGTGGCAACAGCACCTCAGAGGCAGGCTCTGTGGTGCAGAGGGACCTGGCCTTAGATATTGCGACCAAAGCTACATGCCTCAGGTTTACTGGAAAAAATACTGGAGGTCTCTCTTTCAAGTGTGTGCTGACCTAGTGACTTCCAGATGCACTGACATAACTGAAGACTATTTAAAGATACCAACTTCAAGTAGTGCCAAGTATTCTGCAGTTAAGGGAAGTTAATTGAAAAAAAAAAAAAAATTGAGGTTACAAATCTCAATTTAAGATGTTTTGTTCAAGTTTCAAAGTTTCAACATCACACTTATCATAGCACCTGATTATTTTCTTCATAATTCTCAGATGTGTCGCTTCTGCTCTGCTGGACCTATCTTGGAGGTGTAGAGAAGGACAAAGGCAATGTTGCCTATTTTTCATTCACAGGTCATCATTGTATGGTATAAATTACACTTAACATAACATGAAATGACTTGCAAAACTCTGTTGAATTTTGCAAGTATGAAAACCAGTTTAAAATTTATGCATTAATTATCAATGTAAACATTTAATATTTTTAGCCTGTAAGACCAACTCATGAAGTAGAACCATCTTCTAGGAAACATCAGAAAACTCTTTCTTGCTTTTTTTTTAACTTTTACTTTTCACAATTACATATGTGAAAAATTACGTCAGTAAGAAAAGACGCTGAGACATATATACCTATTAATAAAATGAGTAAAATATTAGAAGAGAAACAGAATAAAACCTAAAATATTTTTTCATATTTTATTCAAATATTCATTCAAAATTGTATTTTTCTATTAAATAAAAATATCCAAAATGTTTATTAAAAATCTACTTAAAATGACATCAAGTTCATTGCAAGGTCAACAAATAATGCAGTATACAGCTCTATTAGGTAAAAAATTAGAGAAATTCCTAACAGGAATATCGTATTTTAACAACTCATTAACATATATAGGCCAAAAGTTTTTAAGATGGAATTTCTGTTCTAAAGTATGATTACACCCTTTTGGGCTAAAGAATAGGTAGATTTACTATACAGATGAATAAAGTATAATTTTAGCCACTTTGCCACATTTATTGTTGCAACATCAGAAAAAGACAGCAAAGATGCATTCATCTCTGCTTCAGTACAGGGAGTTTTGATGAAACGGTTTTGTAAAGTGACTTCATGTGATAAACCTCACTTTTTGCTCATAATTCAACATTCTTATCCCCTTTGAGTCACTGCAATGACATACCAAATTTGCTTCTACACAAGTGCACAAGGCAGTCAAAGAAGGAAAATTTTAAATCTTACAAGTGACATTCATGAGCTCGAAAGTCATGTCAAAATTATGACATGTATTTCATGATGCTAAAGATTGACCTTTTCCATCTTTGCTTTCTCTTTTTAAGCTATAAATTCGACAGGAGGAAATGTAACTAAAGCCAGTAGTATTTTAATAGAAAACATGCAAAAATTTCCAGAATATTTCAACGTTTTGTTTTTCTTGATTGCTTTTCCTGTCATTTGTCTCTTTCTTAGGTCATATCATTGTGTTTATCAGTTTTGTTTTCTGGCTGTGATAACAAGATAGGGCTGGGCCTCCATGATTAATAGCTGAAGGGAGGGTGTAAAGAAGACGGAGCCAGGCTCTTTTCAGTGGTGTCCAGTGACAGGAAAAGAGGCAATCCCTTCCAACCTCAACCATTCTGTGATTCAGTGAGTAGTGACGGGATGTTGATACACTGATTTAACAGAAACTGAATCCAAAGTATGAACTGTCTGCATTTGTTGTAATTTATGATAGCAGTAGGTACCTGAAACATTTGTGACATTTGTGACATTTGTGACATCCTGCACACGGTAGTATTATTTTCACTGATTCAAAGCCTTGCTTCCTTGAAGGTAAATAGAATTTGTAGCTCAGCTTCTTCAACCTGCTTTTAAGTAATGCTGTATATTTTTGCAAATATATAAAATTAAACAGCATGAATCCAAAGCATCTGCATTAACCACAGTGTGATACAGCTAACATACAACAAAGTGAAAAGTCTAAAAGACTAATCGACTCAGGAAACAAAGTTCAATACTGTAACAGTAATGAGGTTGATTTCAAATTGTGGTGGGAAGAAAAAAGAAAAAAGACTATTTCTGATAAGCAATACAGTAGCATAATAAATACTGCACAGGTTTCTTTACACGTAAAGACTACATTGCACAAGCTATACAATTTTTTTTTGGTACCACTGAACCACTAAGTTGGTTCTTAACTAATAAGGAATATATCTACAAAATTCAGGCTTGGATAAAAACTAGTAGTAAGAAAAACTTCTCGTTTTTGGAAGACACTTTAAATTATTTAAATGTTTTTTTTAGAAGTTGTTTTCTAAGAAATCATATTTGTCAAACACTGACATGGCTGATCTCATACAAAAATGTACCATATTACTGAATGCAATATGTTTGTGATAGTTGATTATATCCCAAACCACTAGTCTTTGTGTACAGTGAGGAAGTAGGCATTTTTGGACCATGCACAATATCTAATAATTGCAGTATCCATATTGAAACTTGGGAGTTTTAACCGGAATAGAGTGATGTGAAAACTGGTAATTGCAGCTACAAAAGACTGTAAGTTAGGATGCTTCCTGGGTAGATATGGAAAACTAGACACTTTTCCAAAGAATATGGCTTAATACATTTTTTTCCAGTAACAGGAGTATTCTCCGAAGGAATTTGCACAGAGCAATCAGAGAGACCAGCATCTTACACAATGTGTGCACCTAGGAGTACACAACTAAGTGCTGTGAATACTCATGACTGTGTTAATGACAGTTTGAACACAATGAAAGGAAAAATTTAAGGGCAAGCAGAGAGCCACTTTTAAGGATCGTAGACTGCTGATCATTACCGGCTTTTTAAAATTCTTTCCAACTTAGTAATGCCATCAGTGCATCCTAACTATGAATAATGCTATGAAGAAGATGATCCAGCATATCGAACATGTCAAAATTATGATTTTTCATTCGCTAATGCTAATCATTGCAGTGAATAATTTGTGGAACCCAAGAAATAATGTGATCTCTCATCATAATTTTTCTTCTTTTAGTCAGGCCTATATTGTGCTTTTTAAGTTTCTTTTACATCCCTAGCATTTATTTTTCAGAATAATTATGTCTCAGCTAAAAAGACAAAAAATACCATATAGAAATGTAAAAAAAAATCTGCATAGGAAAACTGTAACTGTAACTAAACTGTAACTTTGAAAGATAGTATTATGTACAAATCAAGTTGTAATTCACTAGGATTTGCACACTTAACCTCATCTTAGAGTATCTCCTTCTTTATCTATTTTTTATCTATTTCTATCATGGTTTTGATTAACAAAAGAAATAGCTATTTCTCTGTCTATGATAAATATATAGACACATCTTAATACCCAATACCTAGTATACATTATATATGCTATTGCACAGGAACTTTTCAATCAGTTACTTCTTTTGGCCAGCAAAACCACTATCATGGATTTCCGGAGGGCGGACTTT
>NW_009187610.1:0-1208 GCF_000690835.1 Fulmarus glacialis
CGTTGGGGTTGGGGGACATGGTGGCGACGTGGGGGCAATGGGGGACATGGAGGCCATAGTGGGGACATGGAGGACATGGAGGGCCATGGGGCCAGGGGACACGGTGGGCACGGAGGGACATGGTAAGGATGGAGAACATGGGGGATATGGGGACATGGTGGGGATGTGGGGATGGAGGACATGGGGACATGGGGACGTGGTGGGGATGGAGGACACGGGGACATGGGGCCACGTCCCCCCAGGCCTCGCAGACGCCGTCGACGCTGAACCCGGTGATGCCGGCGGCGGAGCGCACGGTGGCCTGGGTGTCCAACATGCCGCACCTCTCGGCCGACATCGAGAGCTCCCACATCGAGCGCGAGGAGTACAAGCTCAAGGAGTACTCCAAGTCCATGGACGAGAGCCGGCTGGACCGGGTAGGGACCACCGACGGACCCAGGCCTCCGGGGCTTGGGGGGGACAGAGGTCCCGGGGACCCAGGTGTCCAAGGCCCAGGAGATGACCCTGATGAGATAGGTTCTAGGGACCCAGGTCACAGGAGATGTCCTTGATGGACCCAGGTGTCCAGGCTCCAAAGGATGACCCTGATGGACCCCAGATCCCAGGGACCCAGGTGTCCAAGGCCCAGGAGATGACCCTGATGAGATAGGTTCTAGGGACCCAGGTCACAGGAGATGTCCTTGATGGACCCAGGTGTCCAGGCTCCAAAGGATGACCCTGATGGACCCCAGATCCCAGGGACCCAGGTGTCCAAGGCCCAGGAGATGACCCTGATGGACCCAGGTCCTGTGGACCCAGATGTCCAAGGCCCAGGAGATGACCTTGATGGACCCAGGTGTCCAGGCTCCAAGAGATGACCCTGATGGACCCAGGTCCCAGGGACCCATGTGTCCAGGCTCCAGGAGATGACCCTGATGGACCCAGGTGTCCAGGGATCACCATGGTGGGGATCCAAGTGTCTGGGCATTGCCGTGGTGGGGACCCAGGTGTTTAGTTGTCACCGTGGTGGGGTCCCAGATGTTTGAGTGTCACCATGGTGGGGACCCAGGTGTTTGGGCATCACCGTGGTGGGAACCCAAGTGTCCAGGTATCACCATGGTGGGGATCCAGGTGTTTGGGTGTCACCATGGTGGGGACCCAGGTGTTTGGGTGTCACCTAGGTCCCAACCATAGTGACACCCAAACACCTGGGTCCCCACCATGGTGAC
>NW_009187610.1:1392-1754 GCF_000690835.1 Fulmarus glacialis
GAGATGACCCTGATGGACCCAGGTCCCAGGGACCCATGTGTCCAGGCTCCAGGCGATGACCCTGATGGACCCAGGTGTCCAGGGATCACCATGGTGGGGATCCAAGTGTCTGGGCATTGCCGTGGTGGGGACCCAGGTGTTTAGTTGTCACCGTGGTGGGGTCCCAGATGTTTGAGTGTCACCATGGTGGGGACCCAGGTGTTTGGGCATCACCGTGGTGGGAACCCAAGTGTCCAGGTATCACCATGGTGGGGATCCAGGTGTTTGGGTGTCACCATGGTGGGGACCCAGGTATTTGGGTGTCACTGTGGTGGGGACCCAAGTGTCTGGGTGTCACCATGGTGGGCACCCAGGTGTTTGGG
>NW_009187611.1:0-422 GCF_000690835.1 Fulmarus glacialis
TTTGAAGCGCCAAGCCGGGCCAAGTACAGAGCAGCACCGACCGATGGGGGATCAGGAATTTTAATTTTGTTCTCCCACAAATCTGCCAGCCCCTGTGGTGGAGGCCTGGGGACCAACAAAAGGCGCTGGCTCTCCCCCAGCCGCCGGCGGCCGGGAGCCTCCCTGGCGAGGAGGCATTCACCGGGGGGGTTTGCTTTCATCTCCCGGCCAGGAGACCTTCTCGTGGTGGGACGAGACCAGCGCTCGGGCTGTCCTGCGCCTCGCGCCGCTGCAGCACCCCAAGATGCCCCTGGGGACGAAGCCCCTGGGCACCCACCCGGGACGCAGCCTCCCCGCTTTGCCATCATCGTTTATGCCGTGCGTTAAAATAGCTGAGCGCGGAGAGTGGCAGCGCTGGTGATGGTTAACAGATGTGTGAACGG
>NW_009187611.1:590-1993 GCF_000690835.1 Fulmarus glacialis
GGCCGCCCCCCCCCGTCCAGCGTCGGGGCTCAGCATGGCAGATGCTGCTTCTCTCCCCATCCCGCAAATGTTTTAGGCACCGTTTGGTGCATCCATGATGCAGCCGCAGAGGTGCCAACATCGCTCACACGTGGCCGCCTGACATAACAGGTTACACAGTTTCCCAGCAGGGCACGGGGCATGTGTAAGTAATTAACGCTAATGAGACTTGTGCAAGCGCCGGCCCTGGGAGCAGCACCCGCCTGCGCATGCAAAGCTCCACCAAAAACTCAGCTTTAACTGCAAAGTGGTTTTCCCCAGGGGGCTGGGGAGGGGACGGGATGGAGGGTGCCTCGGACCATCACGGTGTCAAGAGCTCGCTGGGACTTTTGCATGGTGTTTAAAAAAATAAAACTAATCAGCCTGGGCTGTATAGCAGGAACGCTGTGTAGGGGGCTGGCTCCCAGCCAGGGACCCCTGGCATGGTGATCCCAGCCTTCCTCTCCCCTCCCCACCCCAAAAAAACCTGGTTTCTTGAAATTTAATAAGCAAAAGCCCATAGCAAGCCAGCCTCCATGGCATCTGGCACTGAAACCCAACACCAGCCCGCCAGGTTAAAGCACAGACCCCATTGCATCAGGGTCATTGCCAAGAGGGAGGGAAGAGGACGGGCCGGGACCGGGGGGACCGGTGGGAACCCCCATGGTGTCCCCTCCTGCTGCCTCCTTCCACCGACCCGACTCCTCTCTCTTTTTTGAGGCCAATTGGGCGTTTTTCACACCCAGGCCAAGATGCCACTGAGCGCCCGTTTTATCAGCGAGTGCCGACACCTGCCGAGAGCCCGTCCTGCGACTGCCGGCTGCGTCCCTGGCCGGGGGACCCCGGCACGTTTGGCTGGGGTGTGGGATGGGTGTGAGCCCCTGGCTAGGACCCCTTCCCACCGCCGCCCCGAGGAGGACCCTCGTGGGCGCGTGCACGCACAGACGTCCCGGAAACCCTCGCCAGCGAGCAGCATCGCTTGTCCTCCGGTCTGGTTTTCATTTGAGGTCGGTGGCCTCTCGCCAAATTTATTGTAAAACATTCATTTTAATAAGTGGCTCATATCTTTTTTTTTTTTTTTTTTTTTTACATTTACAATACTGAAGAGCTGTGGCATAATGTTTATGCAAAAAGTGAATGGAATGGCAGGGACAGCGGGGACGAGGGGGACAGCAGGCAGGTTGCTGGAGGCAGGTGCCAGACGCGGGGAGGACACCAAGGGACACCTCAGGGATGCCAGGGTGGGGGCAGCTGCATCGAGGTCCTGCTTCTGCAAAGCCCAGCGGTGCTGAGACCCTCACCCTCATCACCCCAAGCCTTCATCCGCTCCAGGTCCCTGGGGAGCCCAAGCAGCATTTTCCCGTGCTGGGGACCCCAACCCCAGC
>NW_009187611.1:2037-2616 GCF_000690835.1 Fulmarus glacialis
GTTTGGGGTCCCGGGGTGCGGGTTGGGACCTCCAGGCACTCTCATACAAGCCTCATTAAAACTTAACCCCCGATGGGTAACCGGGTCGTGCTGGAGATGTGAATGGCTTTGCGAAGTGGACGGTGCCTGGTAGTTTAGTTTCGACATTTGTTTTAAGTTTTATAAACCTCTAATACTAATAGAAATGCTTCAGTGTCTTTTAATTTAAATGAAAACAGTTATTTTTTTAATTTAAAAATTCCCCTGAGGTATTTACAACCCCCAAATTACAGCCATGTGGCCGGGCCAGCCAAGAAAGTGAAATCGGTGAGGAAGGAGTGTGGCGGCCGGCCCCCCCCCGGGCCCGGCCCGCACGGCCCCCACCGGCCCGAGCCGAGCCCAGCACGGCCCCGTGCAGCACCACGCCGGTGGCCGTCCCCATGTCACCCATGTCCCCTCCACAGCACCCCATGGATGCTTTGCACCTTTGCTGGGGATGTGGGATCCCAATCCACGGGGCAACCAGCCCCCCCGAGCTGCCAGCCACGGCTGTCCCTGGCAGGATGGCATCCTCGAGGACAGCCCCTGCAATGCCCTGCG
>NW_009187611.1:2824-3121 GCF_000690835.1 Fulmarus glacialis
CACAAAGGGGCTGCAATGCAATATCCCTGCCCTTGCTGCAGTGCTCTGCACAGCTCGGGATGCGATGGAATCCCGCCCCCGCCCCCAGGCAAAGCCCTGCATGACCTGGGGTACAACGCAATTCCCCTGCATGACTCAGGGTACAATGCAACACTCCCTCCCCCTGCAATGCCCTGTACACTTGGGGTTCAATGTAACCCCCCCCCGCACACTGCAATGCCCTGTACAAGTTGGGGTGCAAGGTGATCCCCACCCAACCAATGTGCTGCATCAACAGGGGTACGATGCAACCCCCCC
>NW_009187612.1:0-31478 GCF_000690835.1 Fulmarus glacialis
AATTAACTCCATCCCAGCCAGAACCAGTATGTTTGGTAATATTATTTGCTAAGATGATTTCTCAGGTTTGTAGGTCACTTTTTCCCACTTTGCTACAAAAAAGATCTGTATTACTTGTGGAGCAGGGGAAGCAAATCTACTTACCAAAATAAGGCACTATTTTCGCTTTCATGGCCTAAAGTTCTTTTAAAAATCCCCCTCTAATAGAGCAGCAATCCAGTATGTAGGATAGAGTAGCCAAAATTGTTGTGCGAGAGCATTAAATCTAAAGAACAACCATTTATTGCATCTGGTACTTTTTTTTTTAACTAAAGTCCTATACTGATTTTTTTCACAAACAGTATTAATGTCCTAAGGTGCTAAAGAAGTTGTTATGGTTTTATGTAATAGAGCTTCTCATTGAAAAATAGTATGCATGCTTCTTGGAGCAATAACAAGGTGATTAGCATAAAATGAAACATTGGGTGTGTCAATAGGACAGGAAGCTTTTGACATAATTAATTGTCTGGAAAAGCTCAGTATCTGAAAAATCTACAAATTATGCTTACATGGAAGGAATTAATTCTCCTGCAAGATATATTTTATGTAGTCAGATGATTCAAGTAAGAGAGCTGAGGCATTAACATGTCGCATGATTAACGAAGTTTCTTTGAGCAAAGATATTAATCTCCATCTGTAATAAAGAATAATAGCCAGCAACCAGCCAAGAAATCTAAATTATAGGCAAATATAGGAGATCAGAAACCATTCCCTCCTTGTTCTTGTTGACTTCTTGACTCTCCTAGACTGACCTGATATGGTCTTTATATCACTAGAGACTAATTTATATCTCAAACAATAATATTTTAGAATGATTAAATCAATCAATCATTTATAGTTGCATTCTTCAGTCTTGCCTTTATAAATTGTACAAAATATGGCAAGGGAGCTTTTAGGGAGCTGTGAATACCTAGTTAAATCAGTGTTGAAGAACACCATGGCTGTTCCTAATTCCCATTCTTCTTCTGTTTACGTTTGTCTTTTTTATTAATCATTGTCAATCTTCCCTATCCTTCGTTATTTTCTTTCCTTATTTCTTAGGAAAAAGTTGGGGGAAACTATTCCTTTTTTTAATTTTTAAGCAGCTTTTCTGCTTGGAATTTTTTCCTCTTGCATACATCTTTCTTTTCTCTCTCTTGTTTCTCTTCTCCTTTGTCTGTTTTGTGGCACTTACACATGTCTTAAGTTTTCTTTCCTTTTACTTTATTCTCTGACACAAGTGGCTCCCAATTTGTTTTCTTCCTCATATCCTTGTCTCTATTTTTTTTTATTCTGCATTTTTCTTTTCGTTGGTTCTGTCATTATCACTTCTCCTTTCCATCTCTTCCTATTTTTTACTAGGTAATGTAGTACATCACTGATAAACTTACTTTAGGAGCCATCAGTGCAAGGCATAACCAGGATTGGGGCTAATTAGAACATCTTGTTCACATTTGGGGGTTGGTGATGTTTTTTTGATAGGGCTAATAACATTGGATGAATGAAGTTCAGGATACCTGTGCTGGCATTAAGGAAATACATGGGAACAACTATGAATAGAGAATAACAGTAAAAGTCTATGTCTCATTCATATAACAAATTAAATGGAGTGTATATATAAGTATATCACTCTTGTGTAGCTGGGTACTTCCTAGACAAAATAAAAATTAGGACAGCAATGAAAATAAAATTGTTGCACTACTTGACACTCAAAGGTTGTAGAATCCTGCACATTCACATTACAGAATCACAGAAGGTTGGAAGGGACCTGAAGGTCGTCTTGTCCAAACCCCCCTGCTCAAGGGTCACCTAGAGCCAGTTGCCCAGAACCATGTCCAGATGGCTTTTGAATACTCCAAGGCGGGAGACTCCACAATATCTCTGGGCAACCTGCTCCAGTGCTCAGTCACCCTCACAATAAAAAAGTGTTTCCTGATGTTCAGATGGAGCCTCCTGTGTTTCAGTTTGTGCCCATTGCCTCTGGTACTGTCACTGGGCGCCACTGAAGAGAGCCTGGCTCCATCTTCTCTGCACCTTCCCTTCAATTATATATATTGACAAGATTCCCCCTGAACCTTCTCTCTAGGCTAAACACTCCCAGCTCTCTTAGCCTTTCCTCATACGAGAGATGCTCTAGTCCCTTAATCATCTTTGTAGCATCATGATCATATTCTGGCCATAGCTTGAATTGCTTTTCACTGGACTTGGAGCTAAGCATACTAAGAAGTGTGGCAGAAAAAAGCCAAGCAAACCCTAGAGTTCAGCAGTTAATCTAAATTGCTGTATCTAAGACAAGACATAATGTAAGTTTTCATTTGAGATGGGGAAAACCTTGTTTCAGTGTTCTCTGCAGCACAGGTGGCAAAAGAATTTGTCACAAATGCCAGGGTACTTGAGCATCATAGGTTGAGTACTTACCTGCATCTTCTTGTTAAAACTTTCAGTGAATTGAAGTGAGGAAGAATGTTCTCTATTTGTAGATATCATTTGATATACACCAAAAAAGAATCTGATAAATAACAAAAATATGAAATGTGTATGGATTTCTTTAAATTTTAAAAAGTGCATGCCTGGGGAATGTCATGTTACTTAAATTACGTTCATCAAAATCATGTTTGGATTTCTCAGTATTCACTGCATAAAAACTTAAGTATGTTATCTTATGTGCCCAAAGCACTTTTTCCAGAAATTCATTTGCAAATGGCTATAACCAGTGATTATTGAGGCTTGGAGTCTGAAATTTAGATCTTTAAGAGCAATCTGATGGTGGCTGTTTGATAAATACAAATTATTTTTATAGCTATCAATATGCTGTTTGAACTGTTTCTCATCTTCATTGAGAGGCTTTGAAGCAAGAAAGACAGCTTTAGATCTGAATCCTTTGATAGAACTTCTGTTACAGAAGATGAAACCTTGTCAGGAGAACTCTGAAGACTTAGCTTACATGATGAACTTAATATCCTGGTGTGTTCCTGCTTACATGACTGGATACAATGACATTAATGTGTTTTTTTGGTCTTGAAACAGGCTGATAAATGCATTCCAAAACTGAATGAAGGTGATCAAATAGTATTAATTAACGGCCGAGATATCTCAGAGCACACGCATGACCAGGTGGTCATGTTCATAAAAGCCAGCAGAGAATCTCACACGAGAGAGCTTGCACTTTTGGTCAGGCGGAAAGGTAATTGGGCTAATTTTATTCACTTTTAATGTTTTTAGAGACTGTTGCTCTTATGCTTGGTGGTATACCCTCTTCTGTTTACATAGATGTGTTTTCAGTGCACTGGGAATAGGTCTGTGCTAAAAAGTAGGTCCCCCTGCATTTGAATTAGTAGTACAAATAGTTTTAACTGTATACGTCCTTACCACTGCAACAAAGAATCCATCAAGTTAGAATTTCTTCTTTTTTTTTTAAGTCTAAAAATCTATAAGAACAAATAGTCCCTTGCAAAAGTTTGGGGGTTTTTTAATGTAAATATAGCATAATTTCACAAATCCCCAACTGCGTGTTTGCAAATATCCATGGGCTATTCCCCAGCACAATTGTACAATGAAACAAGTCAAATAAGCTTGCTGCTGCTTTTTTTTTTCTTCTTCCTTTTCATTCTTGTGATAGACATTTTGTGACAATACTGAGCTTGACCTGTGCTGGCTACTTGCTAAACTGCTGCCAGCAAACAGGAGACAATCTGAAATATGCACATCTTAAGCCTGTATATTTAAAATATGGGGAACCCATCCAGCTTGGTATTGCTTGCTCCATATTTAAACACGTGCAGATCCCAAGAGCTTTCAGATTATATGAAACTCCTAGTTTATTATTACTTTCCTTAAGAGCTATGGTAAGACCTTAACACACACGATTATGGAAGGGCTTTGCACAGAGTTTCTTATTACATTAAGATTTAAAAATCTGAAGGGATTATGCATCACTAGGAAACAGGAGGGAAAAAACCTGCCTAAATGATACGTACTTCTGTAGCATTTACTTTACTTAAAATGTCTTGTGCTTCTAGGAAGACAGGTGGGCTCTTGGTCTTGTTTTCCCTGAACAGTCCTATTATTGTAGGCCTTTCCACTGGCTTTATGCAGTACTTAGTCTTCCCTTACCTTTTCTAGTCCCCTTCCTACTTGCAGATAAGAGAAGTCTGCTTTTAGCTAAAGATAACCTGTGGCTCCATGCCAGTCGTTTGTACAGGCATGAGTATGAACATCTCCCCATTTTCTGAAGTTTGGCAGGTAGGAGCTAATTCTGATCATTGCAGAGAATAACCACAGCTGAACATATTTGGTGATACAATAGCTTGCATAGAGACAGAACTGTGCGTAGATTAATTCATTAAAGTTTGACATGTTCTTGAACATATTAGGAAGGAATGTCATAGAAAACTGACTAATAAATTTTTTTGTAGTTTATTAAGTTAGTTCCTTCAATGTTAGTGTAAGAAATTGCAAAAGATAATGCAGTTGCTTCTCTAATGGCAAGGAAGTACAATGTAAGTATGTACGTTGTTCATTTTGCTGTTGGGGGTCCGAACTTACATAGAGATATTCCATTAATTATGCTCTAAACTTTTTTAGGCAAAATTCATTTGTTTTTTACCATGGTGGATGTTGTGATTCATTAGCCTATTCAGCAGTTAATTGTGTAAGACAAGGTTGCAGCAAAAAACTTTTTGTGCTTGGAAGTAAAGTTCTTTGCCTTCATAGATAGGCTCCTTGAGGAGTTTCATTTTCTGAACGGTCTTAAGGACATTTTACTCTTAGTAGTTTCTACAGTAATACAGTTCTTCAACATGTTGGCAAAGAATGTCATAGAAAACTGACTAATAAAATGTTTTTATAGTTTATCAAATAAAGAAATGCAGTTAAATGTGTTGCTATTTGCTTTCCTGAGGCCTTGTCTTTGCAAAGTTTGTTGTTCTTGCAAGCTGCTAGATTTTAATATGTGTTGCAAACACATTAATGCTGTATGTAACAGATTTTAATATTCAGTACATCTTTCAGTAGCTAAACAGTTTGTGGAGCCTAAATCAGAAGACGAAGCTGATTCCCACAATCTCCCAGAATCTCTTCTTCCTATCTGTTCCGAATATGGTGGTGATACACTGGAGGAGTCTATCGAGCAGCTAAGGAAAGGGCTGGAAAGTGGGACTGTCCTTATTCAGTTTGAGGTAGGTAATACTCAATTCTCAAATGCCATTAATATAGACCAATAGCTGTGACCAGCAAGTAATGTAAGGGCTTAATTAATTGGAAATCTCATTGTTCCTGTTCAGCCTTACTTCAGAAGAGCAAGAATGTGACTTGCCCACCGGTTTCACCCTTCACTACTTAGGATAGGGAAGAATGAGTTACCAGTCTTGCATAAAACGTCATCTGCTGAGAAAAATGTGTTTTAATTAACATGTTTCTAGCTCAAGTACCCAAAGCTCACTAATTAATACTTTTTTCTTAATCATTTTATTGAGTAGAATAGTGGGATTTTGACAGAGATGAGTCTTGTACTTTTTTCCTTTTTCCATGCCGCTCAATGACATTTCTAAAACGTCTTTTATATCTTAAGTTAGAGTTTCAAGTTCTCATGTGTTGCCTTCTTTCATGGAATAACAGGAGCAGCTTGACCATTCCTCATCATCTTCTCTTAGAGGTCAATATGAAAGTGTTAGAATGCTACTTTCTGTTTGCAGGACATTTGTAATGTCCAGTTCTGTGGTGTTTCTCACTGGTGATCTAAAACACTGATGGTTGCTTCTTGGGCAGATTACTTCACAGGTGAGATTCCCCTGCATATAGGATGAGACACTGAAGAACTGCTGTATAGATTAATGAATTAATGTTTGTCATGTTCTTCAACACGTTGGCAAGGAATGTCATAGAAGACTGACTAATAAAATGTTTTTGTAGTTTATCAAATTACTTCCTTCAGTGTTAGCGTAAGAAATTCCAAAAGATAATTTGGTTGCTTCTCTAATGGCAAGGGAGTACTGTGTATGTATATTTCTGCTTGTTTTGCTGTTTTGGATCCAAACATTTATAGTAACTTTGGAGAAACACTGGTTATTATGATTTATAAATTTCACATTGTTGAGTTCTGGAGTAACCCTTTCTGCTGAAAACTTGTAGAACAGCAATATAATTATAATTTTTCCGCATTTTGATATTTTTCCCTCACTGTTTTTTTCAAATGCCATAAGATTTAATGGTGGTGGCTGAAGAGTTGTGGTATTGCTTATTGCATAACCACTCTTTTTATGAGGTTTGCTTTGTTTCCAAGATTTCTGAGAGTTAAGATTCCCCTTTCTTTAAGGAATTGTAGACTATGGTTCATAGCTGCTTTCCAAAATCCACAGCACTGGTTGCAATGCAGCAATAGCAATGAGTCTGTTGGCTATCGAAACAGTAACTCAAAAGATACTTTGTTAATTGTCAAAGTTGTTGACTAAATTTGTGCACAAAGTTCCTGTAATAATCTTCATAGGATATTTGATCCTTTATGACTTTTTTCCTGACAGCGTTTATAAAAGGATATTACTGATGTTACAAAAAAGCGCAAAACCTTTTTGAAATCTAATAATCTAGGGGACAGCTTAGAGGCCTTCTTTCTTTGAGTTCATTGTTTAGTGATCTTCAGAAGCAGAGACAATTGCAGCGTCACCTCATCAGCTTTGCTGGCTTTCAAACTCTCCATTCACATTAGTAAAATAGTAAATAATTAGCCAGTAGACTATGAATAATCAAATTTTCCAGAATATCTTGTTCCATTTAAGCAGAATTTAAGAAGTCTGTCAATGACAAATGACTTTTTGCCAGGCAAAAATAATGAAGCTCCAGAATTGTTACTTAACGTTAAATTATTCTTCCTTATCTCCCAAAAAAAGCAGAAATTGCAACTTGGCTCTAGTAAAATGGAACTTGAGTTATAACTGATAGAAGCTGTTCGGTTACATATGTTACTAAGTTCGCTTCTCACATGGCTTGTTTATGCTGTTCAAGTTGAAAAATGTGGTGAGCTGTGATACAGAGTCTTAGGATTCAGTAAATCTCACAGTAGAATAAACTTTTTGCGTGTTGTTCTTTTTCTCTCAACCAAAGTAGGGGATTTTAGCGTCCTATTCGTTTCATTCCATTTTATTTATGGAACCATATTCTAAATCTTCATTAAATGTGTAAGATATAATGAGCTCTTTGGTAAGTGTTCAATGAAGTATATAAAACTCTGGCACAGCCAGGTTAATAATTCAGTTGTAAGCTTCTTTCATGTATATTTAATACAGAAAAACCGTACTTGTATAATTGCATTTCTTCTTTTTGTTGTTGTTGTTGTTTTTCCCCCTCTGTACCTTTTGTTGTCTTGTACGATGCACTTAATGCATTTTGACCTTAACATTTATTTTTGGTTATACACTTATATGCCTACATTTAGTCCATACAAAGTTTGCAAGATAGGGGTTGGCCCAAAAGAAAGGGGGTCACATATTAAGAGATTGTGATATACTGAAGCTTTGTTTTTTCGGGTACTTGCAGGATTGAACGCGGTGGTTTTAGTCCAGAGAATAGAAGTTTGAATTTCTTTGTATTACAGTTGATTGCAAAAAATATCAGTCTGCAGCTATTTTTTTTTCTTCTGATGTCTTTTATTGCTCACTTCTTCCACCCTCAACCTCTGTTTTCCTTCTGGCACACAGTTTTATAAGAAAAAGGCAAGCTTGAAGGGAAACGGTTTATATCAATGACTCTTATGCTTCCTCTTTTTTTTTTTTTTCTAGAAATTCTTCTAGAGATGATGATGGGCTAGCAATAACAGAAATTCTCGTCATGTTAAAAATACAAAAATTTTTTGTATGATGAATTTTGCAGATGGTTAGGAAAAAGAGGAAAGAAAATAACTTATGATATTTTTTTCAGTCTACGTATTTTCATATGAATCTATTTAGTGTGTGTATAACATAATCACATCCCTCAATCCTACCATTTTTCATTCTGTCTTGCAGCAACTTTATAGAAAGAAACCAGGATTGGCTGTTACATGTGCAAAGGTACCTCAGAATATGGACAAGAATAGATACAAAGATGTTCTACCTTGTGAGTGTTAAGTGCAGACTTCCTGCCTATTTTGCTTTATCCTCTAAATGATAGCTTATAAAACTGTTGTATTGAACTTCTTGATTAAAGATTTCATTACATAATCAAAGTTGTATAATTGTTCATTTTATTTTCTAAAAGGTTATCTATTTTGGTTTGTATTCTGCTGTTTGTGTGTCTGCAGTTCCTCAGTTTTGACTTAATAGAAGAGAAGCATTGCTAATTTGATTCCCTCTTTTTTTTTCTTTGTGTGCAGATGACGCCACAAGGATAATATTGCAAGGAGATGAAGATTACATTAATGCAAATTATGTGAATGTAAGTCCTACAGAGACCTGCATTTGCCCAATTTCTATATTACAATAGCAGACTAAATTTAGCCTTTTTAAGGAATCAGGGGTTTTCATTTTATATTTTGGGGATTTGTAAATGTAAAAGATGTGAAGATGCATAATGTAAAAGATGAAGTGTCTCTTGTGAAACAAGCGGCCATGCTGATACACAGTAGATGCAAGCATGTCGTATACACTGTGATATGTGCAGGGTCTTTAAACAGTAAAAATTGTTTTACCTTTCCATATACTGCAAATGCTGAGGTTGTCTCCTATAGCTTAAAACTAAGCCTTTTTCCCTCTACAATCACTTACGGCCTACCAACTGTGCTATGAAGGGTCCAGAAGATAAACCAGAGCCCTGATTGCCCTAATCATGTGTGTAGGCTGGGAGACAGGGAGAAGAGGGTAAAATATACATATGTTTGTGTCAGATACTTAAGTTAAACACCTAAATCACAGAATCAACTATTAACTTACTGTGTCTAGTATCAGGCAATAAACAGTTTTCGCTAGTGTACCTTTCATATACTTTGCCATTATTCCTTGCTAATATTAAAGAAAACTTGGAAAGTTTTGCAGTTTCAAGTTTTCAAATACATTTTCACTATTAATCATCTCTTCCTAGTTCAGCATGAAGGACTATGGTATCTATAGTATACACCTAGTTTAAATGAAATATTTAAAGATTTTTCACATAACAAATTGTGATCTTGATTTTCTTATTACTCAGCTTGCTGCCTTAATCTTCCCTCAAGTCTGTTTGAATGTAATGCTGAATTAAAGAAAAGTAGTACTTGAGTAGTGAGAGCAAACTTTATGCAGGATTTTTCTTTCTCTTTATAGATGGAAATTCCTTCTGTGGGCATTGTGAACAGGTACATTGCTACTCAGGGGCCTCTTCCACACACATGTGCACACTTCTGGCAAGTAGTCTGGGATCACAAGTTGTCACTGATCATCATGTTAACAACTCTCACTGAACGAGGACGGGTAAGTGTTCAGGTTCTTTGTACACTGAAGAAATGTACTGTGCCTTTAAATTTTTTTCCCACAGTTATGATTAAATAACGCTAAAATAGGCCAGTTTATTCTGTTGAATCATTTCTCTGAAGGCCAGGCTTTCTGAATTACTTCGAGGAAGAGATACTCTGCAACTTCGGGGGGTTTTTTTATGCATCTTTGAAAACAAACCAGCAGTCTGATACACAGAAATCACTGCATTGAGTCCATTTTGCTGATCAGCCAGGTACTATGTGCTGTCATTTTTTTCCCCTGAACACTGGGCTCCATGTTGCAATTGTTCTCCTAATGATTCGGCAGATGTCTGGAAGTGTTGAGCAGGTTGACAAAAACTTGCAGTCTGGCTTCAAACAAGAGTCTGCCATTGTAGTACTTACTATTTTTAACATGCTGGTGCTCAGAATTTAGCCTGCTTACTTTTATTTATATTGTAGGTTCTTTCCTAGAATTGCTCTGATAATTCTTTTAATTCTGATTAAATAAATTCTAGCACTCCATTAATTTCAGAATAATACAGTGAAAATTAAAGCAATATCTGGTGTATTCTGTTGTACTTTGATTTAACGTATCCTTTCTAGTTTTAAAGATGAAGTTTTTAGATGATTAATGTACATAAAGGGATTGCTTTTGAAGTTTTAGAAGCTGAAAACTGAGTAGTTTTTTTGAGAGGTGGAGAAGATGATGACTTTTGTATGCCTTCACTGTAGCCTTTATCTGTATTTCCTATGTGATCTATCCTATGCTATCAAATTTATCTGGCATCCCAGTCAAAAAACAATGTTTTTGGAAGGCAAGATTGCGAGTATTTCAGGCCCTAAACAGCATAATGATTGAGACATAAGTAGGCACAGTTAAGCACCAATGTAATTCTTCATTGAAATTTTGACAGAAGTGTGAATGCTGAAAAGCAACAGATTTTAACCACGGTCACGTTACGTAGCTATTTATGGAGACAGACATTATTGAACATCATCTGGCACAAAAATGCTTCCTTCATCTTTCGACTGTATTGCAGTCAAAATAGCTTCCTGCTTTCTTTTCCTTGTATTGAGGAGAAAAACAGATTAATACTAATCTGTACTTTGCCCAGTGAGTTGGAACCTTCAAGCGATTTGTCACTAACTTCTAACCATCCTGCTGGTACATTTATACACCAGACACTTTTTCTGAGTTTTTTTTACTTTCAGAGATGTTTTACATTTGCCCAGGTTGTAGGTGAATTTTCAGGGATAGAAAAAGATGTATGTTCTCGCCAGAGTATCCCCATTGCCAAATGCTAACCCTTTCCCAAACCTTGGAGATTTTACATTCTACGTTATCTCTCTATTATAGGATAAAAACCTCTCCCCACCCTCCCAGTAGTGTTCATTTTTTAGAAATGGATGCATTATTTTGACTTAAATTTAAAGGCGAAAGTATTTCAGATAGACTACTACAATAAAAATTTCAGGTATAATGGTTAAAATTTGGATTTCAAGCCATGGAAAATTGAGCCCTAAGAAAGGTAGAATTAAGAAATTTTAACATTTCAAAATTTCCAGCTCTTGCCACTCTGTATTAGTTTAAAGAAGGAGTTATAGACAAAAAATTTTATAGATGGCACAAGCAATGTTGATAAGTTGATAAAGAATCCAAATTAACTAAAGCTGAAATACAAACATGTTGGGAATATCAATTTGTTGGGTTTCTTTTGGAGCTAGTAACAATTGTTTTTAAAATGTATAGGCAGTGAAGAGGACAATTATAGCTCAGCTGTTTTGGTCACTCACAATTAAATAAAGTTTTAAGTACAGTGTCTGGGGAGTTGTGTCAAGATGGTTTTTTACGACTCCCTTGGATTTTCTTATAGCTCAGCTGGACTTTGTCTTTAGTATGCCTTTTTCATAAGTCCGCTGGACTCGTACTTGGAAACTACTTGATTTATATTTGTTACATGAAGGCAATTATTTGGAGTTGCTGAAGTGGAAGATGAGAATATTTTAAGTACTGGGATGAAATGTTGGAACCTTTATGTTGATGGGCAAACTTGGGCTAACTTCAGCAGACAAGGATTTCACTGAGCTAGTATCTCACTGGAATACTTTTTCAAGTTCAGTCTATTCTACAACGTTTCAGCCTTTGATTAGATGGGAAATGAGGTGGCAAACCTGTCATCAGCGCTGCTCTAAGCTTACCTTTTAAAATGAGGAATAGATACTGGCATTAGGATTGTTTCTACAAAAGTTACATGTACACTGACTAGATGTGCCTATCTATCTGCCTTAAGAAGGTGAACCAGAAAAAGGAAGACTTTATAATTTCAGCAGTAGAGTGGTAGGGATCTCAAGATCACCCTCTTACTATCAGCAGCAGAAGACAGGAGAGAAAATGGTGCCTCATGCTTATACGCGGAATTGATTAATCTCTTTTCTTTTAGAAAAGATAGAGTATTTCATGGGTGTAATTTTAATACTGGATGCCACTTCAGCTTTCGCTTGTACTCTGGTGTACCTCAAACTGCATATGCAGTACATTAGGTGCATTTGTATGCACATATGACTTTGCTTGTCACACCTTGGTAGGCTTAAAGGTTAATCCATTATGCCCTTGCATGAGACCTGAGGCAGAGGGCAAATTACACTTTCCTGCATCAGTAGGTATGTTTCTGGGCCTTTGTTTATAACTTTAGCATTTAGATACAATTAGTCATTTAAGAGTAGATCTTTGTCTTCAGTCTTATATCTGACATAGAAAAGAAATACGCATCTCTCTAGTTCATGTGCATGTCATTTGTCAAAGTTGTTTGTCCATTCTTCCAGTTTCTGAGCTCAGTTTTCCCTAGAAAACATGGAGGGCAACTTTCATTATATAACCAAGTTATTGTGGATTATTGTGCCTGCAATAACTTTCTATATAGTATCCTTGCTACTAATGTTTATAAGCTTTATTCTGTGTTTTAAAAATATTTTTGCCTTAAAACACAAAAATTTTTATGATCGAGTGGAAAAATGAGGATGTTTTTCCCATTCAGTGAATTCCTGTCAATAACTGAAGTAATACATAGCTCTTAGTGGCCTGAAAACTGATACCCGAGTCAGGGAAGCAATCTTCAGAAGACAGCTAGAGTCGCTTCCTTACCTTCACCACTTGCTTTCAGGGAGAGGAGAAGGGAAACTGTTCTTATGGAAGCAGCCAGACAAGTACCAGGCAGGCTGAACTTCTGGGGAGTGCATGTTAAGGGGTGACAGTGCTGTTGGGTATTCCTTTTTGCTGCATGCACGCTCTCTCTCTCTCTGCAGAATGAGTTATCTCTTAGGGTCTCCAGAAATGGAGCCCGCTTTGCTCTTTCAGACTGCAGTGTTGGAATAGGGGGGGACAGACTGGTTTGCATTATTTTTTGCATTCCAGCATGATCTTGCTTCAGAATCTAAGAATAATTCCTGTTTGAAGGGACCTGTGGAGATATCTGGTCCACTCCTCTTGGCTCAAAGCAGGAGCAGCTTTGAAGTTCATGCAAGTTATACAACATCACGTCAGTTAAGTTTTGATTATTGCCATGGATAGGGATTCCACAGCCTCATAGGGCAGCTTGTTTCTGTGCTTGACCATCCTTACTTGAAATAGTTGTTTGCCAATATCTAGTCAGAATTTCCCTTTTTGCATTTTTTTTCAGTCACCTCTTTACTTTCATTGTTCACTTTCAAGAAAAGTGTGGCTCTGTCTTCACTATAACCTGCTGTTAGGTGGCTGAAGATAGTTACAAATTTCCCCCCTACACTTTTCTTAAGATGGAACAAATCCATGCGTTTCTCCTCCTACATTGTGCCTTGAGAAGTCATTTTAGCGATTGCAGTTCAGTACCAGATAGAAAGCATCTTCATCCAATTTACCTGAATTTTTATTAAAATGACCAAAACACAAGTTTATAGAGAATTTAGCCTGTTTTGTCATGTTATTTTCCAATTTGGATGTAAACACCTCACCAACAAACCCGAATAGATTTCATACTGCTCCTTGAATTCTCTGAACCTCCCGCCAGGGGAGGCTGTAAATAGAAGTGCTTGTATAAAGTCTTGATGTGTGCTTAATTTTCTTTACAGACCAAATGTCATCAGTATTGGCCTGATCCACCAGATGTAATGGAATATGGCAGCTTTCGTGTCCGATGCCACTCTGAAGATTGCACGATTGCTTATGTTGTTAGAGAAATGGTGATTACAAATGTTGAGGTAAATGCCTGTTATCTTTAATTATCCCCAAGCAAGCTGAATGAATACATGTATAGATAGGTAGATACGGACTCTGTGTCTGAGCATGTACATCTCTGTGTGTGAATGTATACATGTGTGTGTATATAATATACGTATTTTTATAAAAAGAATATGTATATATCATATGAGTCAACATAGCTCTTTAGAGCTTCTTCAAAAACATACTTTCTGAAGTTCTGTAATACATTAATACATTATGCTGTACAGGTACTGTAATAAGCTTCATAAAGAAGGCTAGTGCTTTTCTGGAAACAATTTTGCAGTCACTGAATCTTCACAAGTATTTCAATTTTCAATGAGAGTTTTTTCTAAGTAACTGTGCTCTTTCAAGGATGAAATATGGGTCACTTTGTTAATGGCACATACATGCTAGTACAGCTAGCAAAGAAGTAAATCGTAATAGTGTTGTTTTGAGAGAAGATGCAGAACCTCACCAGCTCCTTTTCATTGTCTTTAGTCAGATTCTAAAAAAGAAAAAAATCCTTATATATCTCAATTGAAATGTGCTCAATTTATGTAAAGTACTTACATTCCTTACCTGTTAATACTTTATGCTAATGGAAGGGTTATAAAGCAAAAAGAAAGAAGAATACTTCTTGCATAACAGCTTGTGTTGTGAAATCTGTGTTCAGATCACATCTAAACTTCTCACAACCTGCATCTAGGGAATGAAGTTTGGCTTTTGTTTGTAAGTTGTCCTACATTTCTTAAACATTTCCCTCTTCATCTCTTTTCCAAAATTCTATGGTCCCAAGTATTTTGTAAAAAGATGAAGAGTTTGTGTTACCATAAGGTACGTGTGTAAGAAATCACTGTGTACTGACCAAATGCTAATTTACAGTTCCAATACTAGTCAATCTTTTAAACTTCTGCATAATTAAGTAAATTTTACTGTTACTCGAATTGCTAGTAGTAAGAAAAAGGAAATACCTGTTTTAAAATGTAACATTTCGTTGATGTTCTTACAGCAAGATGACCAATCTTTTAGTCTCCTAAATTTGTGACTGAATCTATCACTTGACAGTGCATCCAAAGTTGTTTTAATGTGATTAAGATTTCCTTTGTATTCATAAACGTAAGATGCCAGTACTTAAAGGTCTTTCAGTTAAAATGGTTTACAGTGTTTCAGTTTCTAGCTATGAGAAGCCATCCAGTCAGGGAGCAGCATGATTTTTGGTTCTGTTTTTCAGCCAATTAATCTGTAAGTGATAAACTTGGATGTCAGCACAGAAAAAATTAACCTCGTTAAAGCAGTATTGCAGAGTATATGTAGACAAACTTTTAGCCCCTGTCACTCAAATTATTTGATTGCCAATTAACTTTGGTTAGCTAATGCTTCTTGTAGATTTCAGTTTACTCTTTTCAAATACTTGTTCTTTTTCTTGGTTAGCATTTGTCAAACTGGTACATAATTTTGAGTAAATTCACCGGTGACTGTATTTAGTATGTGTTTTCACTTCAGGCCTCTATTTACTAGCGCGTGATAAGTCAAAATCCTAATGAGAACAGGGCAGTCAATTTTATTTTTTTTAATACAAGTTAATTCTTTTTGAGATAAAGGTTGTGTGAGAGTATAGTGTGCTGTTGTAAACATGTTAACAGATGTGAAAATTACAAGGATCTTCAACTGTGTAAATTGTCTCATGATAACTCTCCGTTGAGAATATCGTTTCTAATGCAAAGGTGTATGCTTGCATAGATTTCATCTAGGTTAGACAAAAGCATGCTAAAGTTAGTCCTAGGTGGATGTGTGTGTGTTGTGGTGAGGGGAAGGTTGTTTTGAGGGTGGGTTTTTTTGGCTTGGCTTTTGGTTTTTTTCATTAAAGGCAAGTTTATTTGTACACTTAAATAAAGTGGCTACATTCAAAAGAACACTCAACATTGAGCTGTCCCATACAGTAAAAATATGACCCTAATAATTGATAGCTCTGTGTGCATTTGGCATTTCAGATGGAAATAAAAACCTTTGTAGCTTGCTAAAACATAGCAAAAGAACTTTCTGAAACACTGAAGTATCTCCTAGTTTTATGTCGTTCAAGCTGCTTTCTTAAAGCTGACCAAATGTATTCTTTTGGAGGCATTTTGTGTTTGTTTTGTGTTTGAGTAGACTTTGGAAAGCTTTATATGTACTACCTCTCACAGATATTGTTTTAGTATTCTTTGAAGAATACATAAAAAGTCATCTGAATTCAAACCAAGGTTTTATTATTCCCTGAACTAATGTGAGCATCATTGGAATGATCTTTATGAAGACAAGTAGCTTTTAATAGTAAGATGGATAAAGCTTCCAAACTCATAAGAGATTTGATTTCTGTTGGAAAGGCATATTTGTGAAAAAGGTTCCGGTGAATTAAGTTGCACAGATTTCAAATCTGCCTTTAGGGGAAAATAGCTCAAAAGAGAAGTTTATGAAATGATGCCCTTGGCCTTTTGTTCATGTATGTTCAGAAGACTTGAGGAACAAGAAACTTCTTAGGATTTTTCTGATGCAGTTTAACTGGGTGCTTCTTTCCCTGTAATTGAAGGTCAGCAAATGACTGCAAATGTGTGAAATATTTGTAACCTTTCTAAGCTTCATGAAATGAAATAAGGATTAATTTCCTGCCTTTTCAAGACCAAGATTGAAAGCTATCCTGTAGCAAAATGAAAGAAAAGCAAATAAAGCACTAAGTTTGTTTTTTTAGGGTTTTTTATTATTATTTATTAAAAAAAACTTCAGAACAAATAGACCATAGGAAGGAAATTGTGTAGTGTGAGTGCAAAATTCATCACACAGTGCACCGTTTTATAAAACAAGACAAATACTTCTTTTTAATCATTGAAAAAATAGCATGGGAAGCCTGAAGCAAACTTTCATTCAGTTTAAGATAATGGCCTTGCAACATATCATTGCCCATTAAATCTCACCAATTTCATCCAGTTATGTTTTGAAAAAAACTTTTTTGCTGCTTTCCCTTGTTTAAACAAGCATTTTTCTTGATTTCAGTTAAGTGTGACTAGAACCCAGCTATGGAACTTAGCAAGGCTGTGGAGATGATACTTGCTGAAGCGTATTACTCATAACTTTGAAGAACTGTAATTTTGCAAGGTTGTTTTTTTTTTTATTCTGCCACATCTTATGTTAGTTGATGCCACACCTTGTTAGTTGTTTCCAAAGTGCCCTGTCATTCTCCCACCTGATTAGTTTTATTAATTAAACTAAATTATTCAAACAAAAAGAAAAAAAATTCAAGATGTTTAAAAAATGAATGAATTTCATCCTTTAAAGACAAGTTATACCATTGCTATAATGAATGAGGAGTGAGCACCATGAGAGAGCATTTACACCTTATAAACAACCCAGGTCAAGGCAATTAAGACAATTCCTTGTGTCATAATGTGGACTGTTTAGCGTAATTGTGCAGACAATGACAATGCGAATAGAGGGATTTGGGGAGATAAGCTTCTTTTTAATTTAAAAGCAATCACTTTCCATGGACATCACAATGATGGAGGGGTTGGTTTGAAGAAAAAGAAAATAAATTGATGCAGCAATTCAAACAAATGGAAGATTAAGCATAAATTCATTTTGCTAAGGAAGGTTATTGCTGTTTGCTGAAGGGAGGAGGTAAAACTGCAAGATGAAGAATGACTGGTATCTTTCTGTTTATGAATGACCAGCATGTAGGCCTTCTAGTGACAGCGTTAAATTGATATTAGATTAAAGGTAGCAATGTAAATGAATATACTGCCAGCACTTTCTGCTATAAACAGCTGAAAATACAATCTCTGCAATTTTTACACATCTTAATTGTTTGGGCTGAGGCTTTCCATGCCGTTTGTCTTGCTTGCCAGATACATGTCACACAACAGTTTGGGGGGGGGAAATGTCGAGTTTGCTCATGTTAAAGGTTCTTAGATTAGTTCCCTGGAACTTTTACTTCTGCATATTAAAGAAGACCTTGTATTTTCTCTTTCCAAAGAAATCTATATAAATTTGACCATGTTATAAATGTCTTGAACAAACCTGTCACACTGCAGAGGTATTTTAAAGGCTTCTCTGAAAAGTGTCTACACTGAACATGTTCTGTTCTGTCAAATACTCGTGGTAGAAGAAAACGAGTTAGCTTTGAATAGTAAAGAGCTGAAGAACAATAGTAGATTAAAAGCGTTATGGCAAGGGTGTACAGAAGCATAATGAGGTGGGAACGGTGGTCCAAAGAAATGCCAAATGCCACTGCTAAAGTATCTACTCTTCAGAAACTAGGCTTTAACCCTGATCACTGAGTCTCAGCTTTCAAGGTATATTTGTGAAGCTCACTAGCAAAGAGCATATCTTTTCCTGCATAGAAAATAATAGGACCATTTCGAGGTTAATGTAGTTCCACATGGTGAAATTTCTTTTCAATTTTTTTTAATTGAAGATTATATTATAACCTAGACCAAAAAGGACATTAAATGAAAAGGTGAAATGCAAAATCAATTGTTTGAATTTTAAGAAAAGTCAAAATTAAGGTTGACCTTTCAACTGTAAATTTCCTTCTTTCTATATGAATATTATCATTCTAAGCTCTGTGTGTTGTTTTTCTGAAGAACACCTGATTCTTTTATTAACCAGGGAGAGTCATTTTAGGAGAATGAAACAAGGAAGCCTGCCTTTTGATGTAATTATAATAAGCAAGGCTGCAAACTGCAGAAAGATGAAGAATGGATATTTTTGTGGCTGAAGGTCTTGATAATGAGATTGTTTTGCAGGTGTCACAGCAGCCACTTGAAGCGTTACCTCTGAGAGCCCTATACTTTGTCAGGAATTGCAATCCCAATGGTAGACTTATTAGAAAAGATCATGTGTCTTTACCCTGTGTTTCTGAGCAAAATCTAGGATGCTAGCTTAACCACAATGAAGTTGCTTTTGCAGTAAGATGTCTTGAATTTGCACAGGAGGGGTAGGTACAAGTACATCTTTTTTTTTTTTGGCTGACACCTTTGCTGCAGCAACAGTAACCATTATCAGAAGGACAGTAACAAATACCTTGGGACACGTATGATGCCTTAGACTTCTGTAGCTGCTTGCCAAGTGAATATGGGTCAACGCCATGAAGCAGCTAAATGTTGGTCAAACAGCTGATGATAAACTAGGCAAATTACATAATCCAGAAGTGTCACTGGAGTCTGTAAGTTGTTTGGACTCATTTTTTTGAATCCACCATTTTTAAGCTGATTTGTGGAAATACTAAATACATAAATTCAATTGAAATCAGTCCATGTGAGTGCAAAAAACATTAAATATTTTTGGAACAATAAGGTGTATAATGTCAAGTTAGGCAAAAATAGCAACCGGTCCATGAGCAACTCTTGCTGTCTCACTTTCTGTAAGTTTAGACTTATAAACCAGGGCTTATAAGCCCAATAGACTTATAGACTTTGAAGCCCAATTTTGTAAAGGTAAATTCTACATTTATCAGTCATTAGGATGCTACAATAATGACTGTCATTGAAAACCTCAGTGCAAAAAAAAAAAAAATTGTGGAAAAGATTTAAACTGACTTGCAGAGAATAATGGTTTGGACAGCAACGTGAGTATAATGAGAAGCTACCTCTTATTTTCCATTAATAGGTTTATACAAAGAAGCAGGGTCTGGCAGAAATAGTGTGTTTAAAAATAAGTATTGTTAATAGGACATGTACAGTGGCGCTAACTGTGGGACCAATAGCTATAATTATAGCACTTTTTTTAATGTATGAGTGCTAGATTTTAGTAACTGTGATAGTCTTTTAATGCATGTTGTTTCCACGTGTGGTGGTATTTGGCTGACATTTTCTGAATTTAAAAGCTGACTTTCATTATAAGTGTAAAGACTTGAAGATTTTATATTTAAAAAAAAAAAAAACCACTAAAAATAGTTTAAAAAATATGGCCTTCATCAGAGTACTGCTTTGGCATTTTCTGCATGAGACATAAAAGTATTAGAATTAGAAAAACTAGTTCTAACATATATGAATATAACTACTGTTTACAGTAGGTTTAACTTGCTAATAAAAAATGAAGTATTTTAAAATATGTGTGCATTTTGAAAAGGGAAGTGATATAATGGTCAAGTTTTAGCAATTTGAATCATCTCAGGAGAGCTCAACCAAAAGAATCATAACTGATTATATCAAAACATAAATAACTAGAAAACTATACTGAAGCTTGAGGCATACGTGCAATAATTAACAAACAGCTATGTTGGTCTCTAGGGATGAATAGGGCACGTAACAGAAAATGAAGATGATCACACCAAAAGAAGCAGCTCTGAGGACTAACAGCATGCTCTTACAGTGTATTCTTCCTCCAAATAAGTCTTATGTAACATGCTTGTTGTACTTAATGTCTATGAACTATTTAAAAAAAATGCAGCTCGCTATATTTGAGCCTGAATTACTGATAAGTAAAAATAAAGTTAACTCTTTCCTCTTTTCTGAGCTTGTAAAATGGCTTTTGATGCTATAGATCACTGTCGGTGGTTCTCGGGTGTGCCACTGGCACTTATCCATGATGCATGGCTTAAAGTTCTTGATGCACATGGAAGGTGACTGGATACTCACTCCTGGATAATTTTAGAATGAATCAAGTCTTGGTTTCACCTGAATGGTGTAATTCAAATGTCTCTGATTAAAAAGAATCGGCTGAAACTGTTACATGTAATTGCTGTGTTACCTCCTTTCCCTTTTGAAGAGGTTCTGATTAAGCATGCGTAGATTTGCAAAAGAGAACTTTTTAATGACATTTTCTTGTCATGTTTTTGTATTTTTTCAATCTGTGGCATTTCAGAAAACTTTAAAGTGTAATCATTTGATCAAGTTCAACTATATAAAGGCAGCAAAGCTGAGTAGAAAAAGGCTATGCTTTTTCTCGCAGAGAATCCTGGTCATTGTGGGGTCTTTTGATGACCTGGATAATAAATCCCAATGCAATTTGTATTACAGCGAGCTTGGTCTTTAATGTTAGATTACATTGTCCACTTGGGCCTTATGCTAGACCTTTTAATTGTGATTGCTCAGGCTCTGCCTTTAAGAAGCAGAGTATGAGCTATGTTGTTTATCTTCATGTCCCTGGAGGCAATTGTAAATTTCTGCAATTACTTTGACTGGAATAAATGCATTTCCTAAGACTCTGCTTGGTACATAGGCAGTAGTTATTCTGTCTTCTGTATCTTACTAGCCTGCTGCCTGGGAGTGCAACCACTTCTTCCAGTGGAAGAGGAAAGCAAACAGTTGAAGGCATTTAAAACAGGTCATATATTTCAGTAGTTGTGCACTTCGGAGAAAAGGAAAAAAAACTCTTAAAGTCACTAGCATCATGAATACATTTTTGCGTGGACCACTAGGGAGAGGCCAGCTTTTATAGACTAATACAGTGATAAAGGAGATTTTTATTTCAGTAGAGTGTCAAATGTTAAGTTTAATAATGGACATTGATAAATGCAGCTAACAGTTTAGCTGTTGCTAAACGTGTGGAAGAAATAAAGGAACATGAAGACTTCTCTCAGTTTGTAAGGAGTGAGATCCTCATTGCATGATGCAGCAGAGCTCAGGAGTATCTTAGGTTTTTTCCTTTGCACCTTAATCATTGTTTATATTTGTAACATAGCAGTTGAGCCCAATCTGAATGCAAAGATGACTGAGTGATTTCGTTATCAAAGTTAACAAAAAGCTAAACTGAAAGAACTTCTGTAAAACCAGTTTTTTAGGTATAATTGAATGAAAAAAGAGCTCTTCATACAACAGAATCTTTTAACTAATTATATTGCTTCCATACAGAAAAGTATCGTTCTGTGGGTCATACAGAAGTCATTCATGTATGTACAATGAACATGTATGTATGAATAATATATACATTGTTCTCTAACAGAAACCAGATTTAGCAAATGTTGCAGGCAACTTTATAATATAACTGAATCTGTAAGTACAAACAGACATACATATTTAGGGTAGATTGTGTAGCCCCAAGACCCTGTTATTGTGATATTGTTCTCAAAAGTTCTTCTGCTGGTTTCAGCTGTTTCTTCCAACCTGTTCTAAACTATTGTATAGTACTATTATGCATAAGTCTTGTAGCATTTTACCTCAGGTGAATCACTGATGTCAAGGTATAATAGGTCAACAATCAATGAATTCAAAAAATAAAAATCTGTTTAGATCACAGAAGTTAAACTTGATACCTCATTTATTGAGAAAATGTTATATGCCTTTTGCATGCTTTCTAAGAATTACATAGAATCATAGAATCATTAAGATTGGAAAAGACCTCTAAGATCATCAAGTCCGTTAATCCAACACCACCATGCCCACTAAACCATGTCCCTAAGCGCCACATGTTCATGCTTTACTCTGAATTTTAAAATGGCAAATATTTTCTACACCATATGCATCTTATAGCATCTGCAGAATATGCTTACTGTGAAAAGTATGACTTGTATCTAGTAAACATCAATACAGCAGTCATAACACTGAACACTTTTTGAAAACCTTACTGTATTTTAGACAGAACAACAGCACGCCATCACCCATCTCCAGTACGTTGCTTGGCCTGATCATGGTGTTCCTGATGACTCCATGGACTTCTTGGAGTTTGTGACCTGTATGAGGCCAAAGAGAGTAGAGAATGAGCCGGTCCTTGTTCACTGCAGGTACTTGTGTTTTAAAATTCTGATTATGGATTTGCTTCAGCCTTAGAATAAGCATTTGCTTTGAAAAGTTTGTCTGCAAGACAGGAGATTCCTTGGATTAGATGAAAATATTAAACTGTGCAATACCAGCGTTCACTGTTGAAGACAGAAGCACTGGTGTTGTATCTAAAGGATGAGTTTCTTTTCCCTCCCTTTCTCCCGCAACCTTGCGGTGAAATGGCTTAGTCATGTAATTATCACAGAGCTGATAATCTGCAATGTAAGTTGTTCTCCATTTTTATCCTCTACCACTGTTGTAACCTCATTTTGAATGGTATTGCAAAGGGTTTTTTTCTGCTGTTCAAGTGCCTGTCAAAAAGCAGTCACTTAGCTCTTACCTATTTTAGTCAAAAATACCAAACCAGTACATTTAGATTTGTAAGCAGTTATAATTGTTAAAAATCCATTTACTTTAAGTGAGGTTTTAGTTTTATATAAAAATTCTTTTCTTTTTAATAATTGGCAGGAAATGCTACTGAAGTTGCTTTAAGGATAAGCTTTACACTCTGTTCTAATTTTATTAACATCTTCCTAATTTCTAAGTCTATTTAGTATCCTAGTATTAAGACTGTGATATGAATCTCGTGCATTGCGAAAACCTAATTTTATAGACTATTTTTCTGTTACATTTCACAGCGCCGGAATCGGTCGCACTGGTGTATTGGTCACTATGGAAACAGCCATGTGTTTAATTGAAAGAAACCAACCTGTTTATCCGCTGGATATTGTACGAAAAATGCGAGATCAGCGAGCTATGATGGTGCAAACATCAGTAAGTGATGGAGAGGAAGCCTCATTTTCTGTGTATATACCGCACTTGTCCAGTTTTAAAACAGATCCAAAAATTTTTTAAATGGTCTAGTTGTATGAGTCTTCAGTTGCCATTATATTTCATGGTTCCTACATTTAGTATAACATAATGTGGCGGCAAAGGCTGCTTTGCTTGCGAGGTGTGTATTCAACTTTTTTGTAAATATTTCTTACGTTGCCGTTAAAAGATAATTAATTTCTATACATTGCAAGTAGTTAGAATGCACAAAGTTAGACTTGCCCAAATCATCTGTTCATGGTCCTTTGTCTAAATTCTCTGCAAGAAGCTAGAATAATTTTTTGCTTTTCATTCTAGTGCAGAGCCTTATAGGAAGTTATTAAACTGGAGGTAAAATTAAAGGTTTTGTGGCATGATTTGAAGAGAGGAAGTGGCTTTTCAAGAGGCTTCTTTAGAAGTAGAAATTCAATAGGAACAATATATGTATTTTTTTAAATGTGCCACTACTCCAGTCTGGAAAAACAAAGGGCAAGAATGAAATTCAGGAGAAGTTCGGTAGTATCAATAACTGAAATATGAAAGTGGAAGGTGATTTTAAGATAGAATTGGTTCAAAGACAGTTTGAGATCATGAGGGCAATTTTGTGTCAGCTTTGGAAATGAACATGTTGACGTTAGAGACCAAGGATGAAGGATGGGAGGCTCTACTTTCCTGAGTAGAGGTTGAATGACAGAATATTAAGCGTGGGTTATCTCAGAGAGCCAAATGCCCTATGACAAATGGAAGTAAAAGGCTTCAGACCCACAAAGTCAACAGTTAAATTGGACATTTCTGTCTCTCATCTTCAAAAGAAAATGCCTTGGTTTCCACTTGATCAAGGGAAGGAAGAAGGTAACTTGAAAAAACAAATTCTGTTCATTAACAGGTTAATGACTGCAGGAGCTAGCATTATGATTGACTAGATGGGGAAAAAGTCTTGCATTATCAAAGGGTGTGAAAGTGTCAGGATTATGGTTGCTTGTGTAACATTAGTGTGCTCTGTGAGCAGAGATTGCTTATGCATGCTGCTGGACTCTTGTCGTAACTCTTCACTGCACTAAGAGTGCACTCTCTGGAAGTCCATCGGGACTGTATGGTTGAGGAGGGAGTTTTCTGAATAGGCCTCTGCCTGTTCCTTGCAAAAATGGAAGCTGAGCTTATGACAAAAGATGTCATGAGATGAGAAACACTAGCTTCAAGGTTGAGGAAGCTGAATGTTGACTTCTGGAGTTGTACCTGTCTACACCCCTCAGTTTCTAAAATGAACTGAGCAAGTTCAGGCTTAAGCTTTCTAGAGGTGGTCATCTTTTTGAGAATCAGACATGAGAACCTGAAGCAAACTTCAGCTTGCCAGAAGGCCGAGTCCCTCCTGTTACAACAGAAATCAACAGTTTGATGTAACTGAAGAATATGGGGAATAGTAATAAATACACTGACAATCAGACCCCGAGTGTGGAAAACTGAGTATCTAAAATAGGATTCTTTACCTTGCTTGCTGTGTTCCACAGTTCACCATCAGCACAATCAGGAGAGGGATGATCTGTAGCAGCAATACTGTGAAACTAAATTCACTTGTTATTCCTGAAGTATGCAGATACTGTTGTGAAAAGCCAATGAGCAGAACTGGCATACTGTACTGTAAATGAGATGCAGCAGCAAGCACTCAACTGTGAGAAAGCAGAATATCAAAGAGCTGCATGTTAACATTTTGGTCTATCCTGGGTGCTCTATCGCATTCCCATGCCTGCATTCCAGCTAGCCCCTATGCTCATGTTTGATATTCAGCTTAGGGCTTTTGGGAGAAGCCATTAGGGATTGTTCAGTTGTAATAGCCTTGCCTGAAGCATGTTCAGCTGCCCTGTGGGGATCTTAATTCTAAGATGATACACATAGCCAGATTGAAATGAAGAAGTCTCGGAAAAACTAAGACTCAATTTAGAGCTTTAGAAAGCAGGTATTCTTTATTGCAGTGCTGGACGCACAGGGGATCGCTCCACCTAGCGTGCGTGCCAAATCACGTAACCATAGGGGTTAAATGCAATTAAAGTATACATATTCATTACATTTCCGAGAAATAATCTAAATATTCATGTTATTTCCCGGAATTCATTAACATATGCAAATGTCCCCGACACATGTGCCCTTGTGCTCTCTGGTGGTCTCTCGGGGTCCTCTGGTGGTCGTCGATAGTCTTCATCACGGTGCCCTCTGGTTGAACTCAGCCTTCACGCATCCTCTGTTTGTCCCTTGGCTTGGTTTACATGTTTTTCACTTGTAACAGGCTAGCTTATTCCAGTATACCTTCCCTATCAACCCTACAAGGTTAGCTTTTCTATCTAATTAATGTAAAGTACAAAGTTTCAAGGCTCTTTTACCTATTGAATGTCTGGCCTATCTATTCATGAAGCATTCCTAACCCATCTACATCATTCGAACCAAAGAATCTCATGTCTCTTCACTGTTCCTTTCCTTCCTTATAAGGTTGTTCTGTTTCCGTGGTTACTGCTCACTGGAGTCTAACAATACTTCCAAGATACACAATTTATCTACATACCTACAAACACAACACCTGTTAGTTACCTAACTTTTAAACAACAAATCTTAACAAACTATATCCACTACATCAGTTTGAGACTTAAGATATTACTCCCTATCAAGATGCATGTTGTGCGTTAATATCAGACAGGGCATACTGCGTAAGTAAGAATGGACTCATCAGAGCTATTAACTGGTCAGTTTAGTGTCTGCTGTTAATCATGTGAAAGCTGTAGTTTCTCAAAGACCTGCGATTTGGTCATCAGGAACAGCAAAACAAAAGCTTCAACCATAATAATAAAGCTACAACAAAATTTGCGTAACTGTATGGCCTTTCATTTAAAAAAAAAAAATAAAAAAAGAAAAACTAACCATTATGTTCCATTAAAGAGAAATTAGAGATACTAAACAATACAGAAAGCAGTGCTTTAGGACGTACATAATAGAACTAGTTCTATCAGCTGACTGAGCAGTAAGAATACATGCAACAGATAAGAGCAAAGAAAACAAATAGTCAGAGTCTGAGTCAGAGGAAGCAATGCTGAAGTGCTCGTTCTTATTTGTTCAATAACTTGATCACACAAAGGAGTTAACAGAAGTATTGAACAGAGAGCTAAATATCATATTTGGCTTGTTCAGGCAGTAGAAATATGCAAATGACAATAACAATGAAGAGAAAAGTCAAGGTAATTAAGAAATAAAGACAAAAGAACAGAGTGATATTGAAGGTGGGAGTAATTGACTGAAGGGTTGAAAGAAAAGGCAGGAAAATTGAGATGCAGAAAATTAATTTCCATCCCCCAGTTTTCCTTACGTTTTTCTGTACTTAAAAGAAAATGTATTGCAGGTTATGGACAAGAATAACGTTCCTAACTACTGGTATTTAAACGCAATCTAAGGTCTTTCACAGTCCAAATGTTATCTTTTAGCCCTGTCCTTTGGGAGATATTGGGGGAATGTTTCCAGATGCTCCTGGAGAGTTGATGAGAGCTGACATACAAGGGCAGCTGGGACAACATTTCAAAGGTGTAAAAAAGGATGTAGAAAACGTGAAGCTGCGCTTCTCTGAATGTATGACATGGAGCTTTGGAGAAAGGTGTTCTTTTGGGGGTTTTGACAATAGTGAAAAGTACTTTCAGAGGAGAGGAGAGGTATCTCTTGATCTTTGTAAGTTCCTTTAAATTTCCATCATCTCGTGTTCTCGGGATCGTGTTAGTCATAAAAATTTATTCAGGCTATGTGGATTTTTAGTTCTGCACCAGTCCTATTGCTGGCACTGTTTCCTTGTATCAGTTTTCAGACAGAGGCTCACAGGCTAATTGTTTTTAACAAATAGGTGCATCACAAGATCATGGAAGAAATACTCTTCGTAATAGTATAATTCAGAAAAGAAACACTAATCTAATTTGTGAAAACTTTATAAGAACTAAATGAGCTCAAAATGTCGTGTGACAGAAGAATTAATGTGGCTGCTACTCTTCAAAAATATTCATTCCAAAGGTTTTGATCCCATTCTGTTACAAAAAGAAATGTGTGGTCTGAGCACTAATTGAAAATAAAGCAACTTGCATCTTCTGCAATAGTGTAGGTAGTTGAAAACAAAAAAAAATTCTAGCAAGGCAGTTGGACCTATATATTCTATATGGTAACTTTAAATGAGTTTTTGGTCATGAAACTTAAATGTGTCCAGTAATATGTAAATGCAGGATTGGCAAGGTTAGAGTACTTGTAATAATCAGGTAACAGTACCAAAAAAATAGATGAGATGTATAAAGAACATAAATAACTAGTTGAACTTAAAGTCAGAAGAATCATATAAATTTGCATAGTTTTTACAAATAAATCCTATTCCCTGAGATTTAAGCATGTGTTCTTTTAAATTTGGGGATTGTTTTTTCCTTGGTGTGAGATTTTTAATGCTTATCCTTCAAAGAGTAAATGTTACCTTTTTTTACTGTGAACACAGCCAGGAGAGTTGGATTTTCTCCTTCCATCTTTGTATCTCCTCTCCTGTCATTGTCCAGGAGAAAAGGAAGCAGTGGGACTGTTAGTCCTCTTAAATACTACTGTATAATCAGGAGTTTAACTAATCATCCATAAATGTTTTTGTTTTTTCTTTCTTATACAGAGTCAATACAAATTTGTTTGTGAAGCTATTCTTCGTGTTTACAAAGAAGGATTGGTTCGACCACTGGATTCCAGTTAGCCCAGCAGTGAAGGATGAATTATTTTTTCCCCTAAAAAGACTGCTCTTTAAGTAAAGCAAGGGCTTGTTTCTGAAAGCAACTAGAATGGACTAGAAGCCCATGAAAAGACAGATGAGCACATTTGAACTGTGGCACTTTAAATTTCTCAAGAAGATTGCTAAATCATGTACAGTATAACAAAGTCATGTAGATAAATATATGAGAGCAATTGTGTGTAATATGCTTTATTAACATAGACACCATAAACAATCATGGAAACCTTAATACATATCTCTTACTGCCTTAAAACACCCTTCACTTTGGAAGTTACAAAGGTCCTTGTGTTTCTTTTGAAAATGCAAAAAGAAAACTAATAGTATTGAAATGATTCAGCTTAAGAAGGTATTTAATGTCTGTATTGTATGAAAGTTCATTGAAGGTGAATATTTGTAACTTTCTTATTGGGACGCTAAATATTCATGGAAATGTAACCTTGACTTCTAAAAGGCTGACAAAGAGCTTTAAAGGCTAATGCATAACCTACTGTACATTAAAAGCTGGAGAAATTAAGTATTCAGTTACCATAAATCTATTAGTAAGCAAGCCAGCTGTTATAATATGCTTCTTAGAAATCACATTTACTGTATGTGATGTGCAAAATAATGCTGCATTTAAGCATTTATGCAGATGGTACAGTCTACATCTTCTGTTGATCAATTTTAATTTCAACTTGCCCTTTTAACAGTGACCTGCTTCTTACAGTTTTAGTTATTGTACTCCTTTTTTTCTGTTTCTGCTGTCCATCTCCTTTATACTTGTTTTTCACTGCTGTTTCTATATGTGGACTGAAAACATTTTAACTTAAAACGAGGTTTAATTCTTTCACCTTTGTTTCCATGTGTATTTATGAGTTCTCAAATGTAAATGTGGATTAATGTTGCACACAGGTACTAGACTTTTGACTTACTGTATATGCAAAGTAGTCTAATCCAATACTGGAAGAAAAATTACTACTGAACCCATCAAATATGTTGCTGCTAATTCAAGGTATGAAGCTTACTAGGGCACAGGTGTTGCTAGTGTTCAGATGGTGATAAAATGTTGACTTGCTGACCTTCAGCAAAAACTGCTCTTATCCAGTGAAACACAACTCCCTTTTGCAAGAGTTCTGCGGATTTGCTGTGTTTCTTGCTTTATGGAAATGCAGCAAAATTCACATGAAGATTTACATGGAAAGAGAGAATGATTCTGTACATTGATGAATAATTCACCCTAAGGTACACTGGTCTCCATTTCATTTCAAATGGGAGAATTGGACTTTCTGAACAGTATAACCACATTTGTATGATGTTAATTTATTTTGTGTTTGCTTTTTGATTACCCTGAGATAGTTCTTCATTTTTGAATAGTGTTTAAAGAAAAATATTCTAAGGGACTGTTTAAAACTCTGTTATTTAAAAGATTAGTCCTAAATAAGGAAAAATTTTTATGGGGCATATTAGCCAGATGTTTATATGTGTATAAAAGAGAAAATTAGATAATTTTCTTTTTAGATATATATGTATACACACACATATTCAGATATATTTTAGAATTACAGTTTGTATTATGGATATTATCATTTATATCTGGAGTTTCATTATAGAAACTGCCACAGCTGTACAATATGCATCTCTCATGTTACCAGAAGGTTGTAGGTTTTTCCCCAGGAGGGAGCTGAAAAGTGAATATAGGATGTGCTAAATTGCTGACTCTTGTCTTCTGTAGGCTTGGTCCTTCAAGATTACATTATTAGTTTTAGGTAAAGAAGATACCTGGTTACTATTTATTATCAAAAGAGTTTTAATTGGAACACTTAGGGTAATTGGCAACATGGAAAGCTTCTTGGCTTTGTTAGGTTGAAGGGTGAATAGGTTTCTGCTCATTCTTATATACTGCATTCCAGATTCCACTTTCGCTGAAGTTTTTGTAATATTTTGGATCATTATCCTCTTGCTTGATTGGGCACAGATGGAAGGCAAGTGACTGTAACTCTGGTTCACTCTCAACTTGCTAAACTGCATTAGGTCACTCTGTCTGTGACTCCAAATGTAAAATGATATTGGACATGCACATGTTGCTTGGGAAGATTTTTTGAAAAATGCGTGTGGAAAAGTATTGTACAAGTGCAGACTGCCTGCTGTTGTTAGAGAGAATATTGAGCAGTGAGAAAACCTGGTAGCTCTTTCCCGCGTGAGGAGTAGTGGCACTAAAGAATGTGTGCCTGCTGGGTGAGTGGTTAAGACAAGCTCCCTTTTCTTACGATGTGTGTGCCTTTCTGTAAAACATCTTTTTTAAGTTTCGTTGTGCCCAGGTCTCAAAGTCGTCCCTTGCAGTTGGCGTGATTTGCAATTAATAGTTTGTCAAGAAGTGAAAAAGGCAAGGAGGAAAAAAACCAAAAAAATAAATAGTAAGAAAAATATTTAGAGCATCTCTTTGTGACATCTGTTTCTTTCAGGGAAGTACTTGATTAAGCTTACGGTTTATTTGTGTTCAAGGTTATTGTTATATTCCTGTCACTATTTATGTTTCTTCATGTTGAATATGTATTTACCAAAACACTGTAAATTTATTCCATATATAACTCCAGTCTGAAGATACATGGTATGGGCTTGACTTACATTAGTATGTGTGTGTTTAAATGATGATGGTCATATTGTGACAACAAATGCTGCTCTTGGTCTGGTAAACTTGGACGGTTTTGGGAATGCCATTCGTAAACTCTTACTTGGATTTTAATAACTTGTTTGAAATTGCTGGCCACTGAGACTACTCAAAGATATAATGTAATAATCTCTGTAATATTTGATTTTTTTTTTTTGTAAAACCATAGAGCAAATATTAACTACTCAAGTATCTTGTACATTGTGTCCATCTTTATTTCAGTCTTGCTGGGTTTTGCACATGTACCTGTAGGATCTATTAGGGGAGAATGAAGGGGGTTTTGTCTTCTCTCTGTAGTGTGTGATGACTTTGCACTGAAGAATGTATGCCTTAGATCTGATCTTGCAATGAAAGCATAATTATGAAAACATCTTCTTAATGCTGGCTTTTGTTTCCACAAGAATTAGGAAATTAAAAAGACAGAGTTTATTTGATTTTTATTTTTGTAGGAGTTAAAACTCCTAACACAAAATTTTTAAGTGTCAAGCAATTGACAAATAGCAGAAAATGCTGTGAAGTCAAGATTCTGTATAACCTTCATAAACAGTTTAACCCCGATTTTGCCTGTGCTTGTGCGATCATGACAATAAGTATTCAAAATTTCTAGCATGGCAGTGAAAAGGGAGTAATAAGTCTTTGAGGTTTTCATCACTGTGAAATACACTAACATTTATTCTTTAGAATTAAATAAATTTTAACTAAGTGGCTTTATATTTGATATGGAAGTAACTAAAATGCCTATTCAGAGTCTCTTCAGAACTATCACAGGGGAACACTTCTGAGACGGAGTGGGGAGGGAGAGATCTTAGCATGTATTGAAAATAAGAAAAATGGTGCCGTAAGCC